>NW_010141204.1:62990-82410 GCF_000699245.1 Pterocles gutturalis | reverse complement strand
CGACTATCTGGGCTCCAGGGAACATGACCTGTGTTGAAAGCTTGAAATATTTGTGTTGTTTAATCTGAAGAAGAAAATTCTGAAAGGAGATGTAGAATGCATAAAGCAATGTACTGTATTCATTAGGGCCCAGATTGGAGGAGGGGAGACTTGAGGTGCATCTTCTCTGATGACTAGCCTCTGTGAAGTAAATTAATGTGTGCAGTCTGCATCTGTAGGGAATTTTAAGAGGAGGGTGGACAAACATCTTCCAGGATTAGCAGAAGGCGTCTGGATCTTTGCAGGAGGATGGAGAAATGACTTAACTGCGTCACAGAGTCCCCTCTTGATCTGTGCTCCTGTAGCTGTGGAAAGGATTGGAAATGTATTTTTCTTTGTTTTCTACAATGTGTGTGTGAAAATGGGATAAAATAGGTTAGATGTGATCTCAGAAAGTAGGTTGAGTGCAATTTAAGAAAATTAGTTGTACTGAAGTGTGATTAGCCCGATTGTGTTTATAAAGTAATTAAATCTGTAGCTTTAATCAGAAAGGTGCAAATTCTTTGATGCAGGGAGAAACAAAGGGGTGGGGACTTCTAATCTGATCAGGGAAGTTGACTTTAATACAGCTGAATTCAAAGGCTGGGCCTCTAATAAACAAGGTAAATTTAGATGAACAATGCGGAGGCAGAAGTGTTACTACTGATTTGGTTAAAGCCACTCAGAAGGTGGTGGCTCTATAAACAGAGGCTCACTGGTGGCCTGGTCTAGAAGTGGACAGACTTGTGGCCTCTCATCTTCAGAGGCTGCCAGTTGATACAGACACCTCAGTCCACAGGAACGTGAGAGTTAAGCTCTATGGTGTATCAGCTGCTGCTTTTCTTGTACGTGAAGACTGGGTTAGACTGGGAGTTTGTTTTAGCTGCATTCCGGAATTGTGACTACACCAGTTCAAGCCCCGGTTACAAAACCAGTAAGAACATGGTTCGCACTGGTTTTTTTAGGCATAGGGAAAGTATCAGTATTGACAAGGACGTTCTCAACAGTTTGTGCTGCTGAAAGCCACTGGTACCTAAATGTAAAATGAACCCCTAAAGCCTAATTCTTCTATGCGTGCAAGCATTTCATTGTGTAGAAAAGTTGCAGCAGTTTATTGCAGTTTGTATCTGTCTTTTGCTGTGTCACGGTATTCTCATTTGGGTATTGAAATAATGTCCAGACTCTGTTTTCTCCTAGTGATTTGCTCCACAAGATAATTCAATGTTATTTTACACAATGTTTTGGAAATGGGTTTCTCTAAAGTTCATGAGCTTCTAGCCAGTGATGTGTAAGGCAGAGCCCTTGCAAGGGGATGTCCTGTAGAAAGCCTGTAGGCTTCCCAGAGCTCACACTTGTTTCTGGTCCTTCTCTGTGGAAACAGGATTTTCTTTCTATCATTTCTTTGCCTAGGACAGTGCTTAAGGATTGAGGTCTCTTGGAATTTGTGCACAAATAAAATTTTGCACCTTGACCCTTCTTTGTCTCTGGCTTTGTAAGCTTAGCTGTCGTGACGTTTGTGGATAGTCTGTCCTTTTAAAATGGACTGTGGAGTAAACTGAAGAATCCATGGAAAACTGAGCAGTGTGGAAGGTGATGATCGCTGAGTGGACAGAAGGTTCGCAAGACAGATTGAGAAGTGCGTCTGAAAATATTAGTCTTTGTTACCAAACAAAACACTTATATGAGAGTGTGAAGTGATAGGAATGAAAACAAGCGAGTGTTACAGCCAAATGAAAACTGTAATTTTAATTGGGCTGAAGTTTCTCTGGCTTGGCTCATGCTTCGATCTTGTTAGGAAAGGAATATCTCTTCAACTGGAAGAAAAATTCTTTCATGTTGTTTTTCTCTTAAGGTCTTCCACTGTAGGCTGGCAGTCTGGGACTGTGGACATTTTGCATTTGGTTTTCTGATAATTTCTCATTCGGCTTTCTGGTTTGGCTATACCTTCACTTAGTTACTGAGTTGAAGTTAGTCAAAACAGAGACTCTTCTAGCAACTAGATCAGAAAAAGGTCTCATTTTAAGACAAGGTGAACTTTACTGTGTGGCCTGGTATCAGGATTGGGGTGTCTTCTGTCCCTTCTCTTAGCTTGTGTGTACTGGTGATTTCGTTAAATCTTGATGAATGCAGGGAGTGCGCAAGGTTCTTGTGAAAATCTTGTGGACTAATTTTTTAGTTTTATAGTAGTTGAGCTTGAGGCTTAGTCTCGTTAAGCCTTTCTTCATTTGCCAAAGTTAGATTTATTTTTTTCCTTATTGAAAGAACTACTTTTTAAAAAAACCCCTACATGTTATATATTGATATAGGTTCTTCCTTATTTAATTGTAAATGAAATAGGAATAACAACAGTTTTTTAAGCTAAGTGAAGATTTCCAGATTTGTGATATATTTCAGCTGTTCAAATGAGCTTAAAATCCGTACTCCTTTGAGCAGTATTTGACAAAAAGAATAGGTATGCAGAAATGAAGTACAATAGCTCTGAAGCCTGTGTCGTGCTGTGCATGGAAAGCCTGTCCATTGAGGAGGAAATTTCATTTACAAGGTGTAATTTCCAGATTTTGCAGTAGAGTGAAATCTGCAGCAATGGTAGCCTTTGTTTTCAGCAGAGCAAACAATGCTTGCAGTAAGCACATCATTGTGATAGTTCTTCTCTTCAAATATAAAGGTTCTTCCACTGGCAAAATGGAAGGCAAGGCCTTCACAAATCCAGGGACTGCTGTATAGAGAGGGATTATAGTTCCTGGCGCCGGAGTCTCTTGCAGCGTCCTGTGAGGTAGTGTGGTTTTACACTGCCCCTTACTGGGACTCTCTCATAGTGCAAGAACTAAAGGAGATTTGGATGCCCAAAAGTTTGCTGTTTTGGGTTTTTGCATTTTTCCCTCCTGAGCTATGAGCTAAATGAAATATGGTGCTCTTCTTGTGTGTCAAAATGGATCATTTCTATCGCAAGTTACTTACACTTGATTTTAGTATTTCTTGATGTTCAGATGTTTTATTGTGTCCTTCATGTTTCTTTGAAATCTCCTTGTGCAGGTTGGTGATTATGCTCTTTGATACACATCCAAGGTGGTGGAAGCCACGAAAGCTAGGATTTGTCTTTCATTTTAAAACTAGTGCCCAACAGGCGTGACTTCGGACCACATTGACGCTACATTGCCATTCATTCCAGATGAAAAGATCAGAAAGAATGAGGAATTCAGATCAGGGGGAATTCTGCCCATTATTCCTGAGAAGTGAGATAGAGCTGAGTTCACTAGATAAACACAGAACAGCTTCACCATTCGGGTTTGTTTGCTGAGAATAGTCTTCTCTTTAGAGTTGAGGACGTTTTGTTTAACTAAATGGGTTGGTTGCTTGCTTGCTTGCCTAGAATGATAAGGGGGGGTGAGGGGAAGGAGGGGGAACAATGCAGTGAATTTTTCAGTTTAAAACTGAGAGGTGACTGAGTTGACTAATTAGTTCTGTTGACGTAGGGTGTGGCACAAGAAGAGATCTTATTTCGGATTTACTTTTGTATCTTACAGTACTGATGTGGAGTTGAGTTGGTGGAGTTTTGGTATATAGTGTGAATCTCCTAGTATTCTGCAGATCCTAGTGAATGACCATTTTGTTGTGTAGAAGGAAGCTTTGAAGTGCTTTTAACTGATTGATGCAATCAAATATATTTTCAAAATTGAGCTTAAAAGTGTAAAATGTTCTCATAACTTACAAAATAAGCTCAGTGTTCTATGTGACAGTTTTAATCTGTTTATGCCTGTTGTAGCTTTTGGGGGAGGGCTTTTCAACAATATCTGAAGTGCAGTAGATATCTGGTAGGAATCAAAAAAACAAAATATTAACCTGGCTGGATTCCCAGCTCCCCTTGTGATGCACAGTTAAGTACCCCACTGTAGGAACTAATTACGTGGGTTAAAGGATTTGTGAAAATGCTTAAATGATTCTTGACAAACGTATACTGTATGACTATACAGTACGAAGTTTTAAAACTGGAGATTCTTACTGGGCTTAATTTGATGAAGGAAAATACCTGCTGGGACATGGATAGAAGGCAGCAAAAGTAGCTCTTGTTACAGCTTCCCTTCACTTATTGCATAGAACAGTCTTTCTGTGCAAAAACTGCAAGCTCCTTTATGGAGGGAGGATGGTAATAGTCAGAGTGTGAGGGATTTGGGGCTGAGTATTCTGGTGAGGAGGAGTGACCTGTGATGTTCTGGTGGTCCATCGACTGAATAGCGGAAAGTACAAAGATGTCCAGGAGAAAAATGCTTTCTTACTCTGAGACTGCTCAAGAGTCAGGAACTGGTACTGTGAGGAAGAAACACACCATTAAAGCATTGATGAAGAGTGTTTTTCCATAACTTGTTGACCCAATAGCCTGTTAGCCCTTGTGGACTGCTTTATTAGGCTTTTCAGAGCGACATTCTAATAGGAAGACTTGGTTTGCAAACAGTTTCATTTGATTGCAGTGAGTAACTCTGAGTCCCTGTGGTTTATGCTTGTTGACCCAATAGCCTGTTAGCCCTTGTGGACTGCTTTATTAGGCTTTTCAGAGCGACATTCTAATAGGAAGACTTGGTTTGCAAACAGTTTCATTTGATTGCAGTAACTCTGAGTCCCTGTGGGTTTATGCCCTACACAATCCATGAGCTACAGTCTCTAATTGCTATGAAGAATTCCTCTAGTCTAAAGACTGTAGTCACAAGAATCACTCTCTTCTAAAACACCTGCCCTTGGATGTTTCTAACTAATTGTAAAGACCTGGACTAGCACTTTTTTCAAGTACTTAAAACTATACTTTTAAATGGGTATTTATCAGAAATGGTATTGGTGACTATGAGAGTTCCAGCACTAAAGGGGGTATCTGAAATTCTCTTATCCAAGGTGGTCTACTCCATTTCCAGAAGGGTTTTGTGAGGGATTCTGTTAATCTTCCTCAGTCCACTAAAAGCTTAATACCATTGAAAGTGTTTCTGCATGTGCTCTCAAAGGCAAGCATTTTGACTGCCAGAATAAGGAGACGAAAGATTGAGATAGTGATATTTATCAAATGAATTGTGCTCAGCAACCGTGTCTAAGAAACTCTGACTTCAAAAAAACCTATGAAGTCAGAGAAAGGTTAGCTAGCCCTTGTTAATCTAAACTCTTTTATCTTGCCTAATGAAGGGAAGCAACATCGTAAAGCTAATCTGCAGGCTGGAACTGTCAGTGCCAATACTAATTTTTTTTTTTTTTTTTTGTAGAAACAAGACTGAATGAACCATGAAAAATAAATTAATGATAACCTGATTTTGTATCCCATGCAGGTTTTTTTGAAGTTCTGGAAGTAGACGGGCATTTGGTTGCTGACCTGAAACTTGTGCTCCACCTTGGAAAGATCTGTAGTGGGAGACATTTGCCTTCACATACCCCACAGCTGTCTGCATCAGAAGAAGAGGAGTTCATGTGCAAGAGTGGTTCAAGATGATGATGTAACATTGATAACACTGAAGGTCTCCTGAGAATAACTGACTTTGTAAGAGGTTTCTCCCTCCTCTCCTCTCCTCTTCCTTTTTTTTTTTTTTTTTGAAATAACTTGCTCTCTCAGAAACTACAAGCAAGATGCCAGCCAAGACCCCCATCTACTTGAAAGCTGCTAACAATAAGAAAGGGAAGAAATTCAAACTAAGGGATATCTTATCTCCTGATATGATCAGTCCACCACTTGGAGATTTTCGACACACCATACACATTGGAAAAGAGGGACAACATGATGTTTTTGGAGACATCTCCTTTTTGCAGGGCAACTATGAGCTACTGCCTGGAAATGAAGGAGAAACCAGAATTAACCAGTCTGGTGGCCACAATGAATTCTTAAGGGCAAACAGCACTTCTGAATCCATGTTTACAGAAACTTCATCACCAGTGCTCAAAAATGCTATTTCCCTTCCTGCCATTGGGGGTTCTCAAGCCCTTACGTTGCCCTTATTGTCACCAGTGACGTTTAATTCAAAGCAAGAATCCATCAGGTCATCAAGAAATCCTAGGCTTAGCTGTGAGCCAGTAATAGAAGAAAAATTGCAGGAGAAAAGTAAACAGATGGAGGATGGAGAAACATACAAAGATGACATATGGGAGCAAAATGGTGGTTCTTCACATTTTACTAATGGTAGAGACAGTCACTCATCCAGCTTTTCTGAACGATGCACTGATTGGCAAACAGTTGATTTATTTGATGACAGTCAACTTTCATGTGAACTAACCAAGACAAAGACTAAGTCAGAAGAATCCCTTTCAGATCTTGCAGGCTCTCTTCTCTCATTACAGCTTGACTTGGGACCTTCGCTTTTGGATGAGGTCCTCAACGTAATGGACAAGAATAAATCTTAGAACTGGTACTCCCTTGCTTCTTTATAAGTGATTCACTTAAACAAAAACAAACAAAAAATACGTAGTTCAAAAGCAGAGACACTTAAAAATCAGCTGTATTTGCAGTTGGTTTACGGGTTTTCTAAAAATATTCTTAAACTATTTTTTTACCTATTGTTTTTCATGATTTTTATTACGCTAAATTCTCATAGCAGGAAGGTAAATTTTAATAACAGGTTTCAGCAAACGAAAGATGTTTTTAAGTACCAGTATTAATGATCAGAAACTTAAGAAACAGAGTTTGAGGATGATACAGATTGTGACATTTGGTTAGTTCACTTCTATGGGCTTCTGAATATATGAGAATCTCTAAGTGTCAGAAAGGAGATTGATATTAATTATTCACATTTATAAATTATTACAACATCACTTTACATGTAGGCCTCTTTCAAGAACCTTGTGTTTGAGGGTTTGATAGTGTTCTTTATTTTCCATAGTACGATTTCTGTTATACCTTCACTGTAACTACTTTCTCGGTCTTATACTACCGCTCTGTATTCAGATATGAACAATTTGAGGGCTTTTTCAGTTTGAACGCCTGGTCCACAGTCTCCGCTGCTTTAAATGAGTATGCACAAATTTTCACAATTTGAGGCTTGGGCCTGACATTGTACATGAAATGATATGTTGTAAACAGGTGACACATGCAAGATATTATGGTTAAATTATTTTAAAAGTTGAAATATATTTCTTGTGTGCATATTGGCTTTTTACTGCAGAGCCTACACATACAGTATCTCATCAAAATAGTTGCTTGGCATTATTGGTGCTCTTCTGAAAATTGTATATTTGTGTGTTTGAAAAGAAATATGTATTGATACTCCTCGCTTTTTTTCTTCATTTATTGCCACACATGCTTAAACTTGCAACCGATTATTTTAATTTTTGAGGAAGGCACTGGTTATTCACAATGCTTGTGATGTGTGCTGCAACAGCCAATGTTTTGGGAAATGTGGATCCTTTATAATACAGTACCTACATGGATTGCATAGATATCTTGTGCAATACAATAAACAAAACTTTAAATTGCTATGTCTTTGTGATTGAGTACATAGTCTCACCAAAATATGAAGTTTTGGGTTCTGCTGTAATGAAACAGACTGCAGTAGAGTTGTGGAAATATGGGACCAAGGGGCAGATCAATTCTGCTATCTTAATTCAGGTGACTTCTCCAATTTGTTTCATTCCTGAGGTTTTAAGGGCAAACCCCAAACAGGTAGGACACACTGATTTTAAGTAATTGGAGACAAGAGTCTCCACTCGTTGGTCCTTAGTGAAGTTAATGACAAAGTTCCAGCACCTTTCAACTGAACTCTTTAGGTAAAATCCTGACACAGTTTGTAGACTGCTCTTCATTAGATAACCACATTTATCTGTATCTTCCTATCAGAACATGTAAATCATGGATGATTTAATATATAATATATGTATCCTTAAAATTTCTAGGGCGTCAGTGCCAACTAATGCTATTCCTTCAGTGTGTTTTAGGAACACAGTCATTACTCCCATTTCTGGTTAAGCACTTATATTATAGTGCATTAATGTGACGTGCAGCTACAGTCTCCCATGTTACTCCTGTAAATGAGGAACTGAGATGTAGAATGGCCAAGAACTGTGTTTATTTTTAAGATAATGCTTAATTGCCTTCGACTTTATATTCTGTGTGTATAAGACTGGATCAAATTTCCAGTGCATTCCTGATCCAAGAAGAATGGTGGTTCTGTGACTATAGTGCTTTCTGTATTTTAGAAAGTAGGTTCAAGCCTCTGCTTGGCCACAAATTTCTTATGGGACCCAGGGATTTAAAACCTAATGACCATTTAGGCCAAAACTTTCACTGGAAAAATCTGTCAGTCATTAGCATAGGGGAAGTTTTCTGTGAAATGGGGAAATTCTGTGTAGACCAGTTTCAAATACAGTTATTAGAACATTAAAAGTATTTGCTGAATGAAAAGTCGTTATCTTATAGGACTTCTCAAGGAAGTATTCTCTAGAAAGCAGAAGCAAATTCTTGCAGCAGCTCTTGCGATTGTGTTATTTTTGCTTTGTTGTGTTTTATACTTGTTTTCTTCCTGGCTTAGTCTGATGAAAAATATCTCACTATTGCAGGAGTTGTTGGTCTGTATTATTCTTCCTATGTGATTGCTCTTCTAAATTTACAAATCCTTATGTCTTGTGACGAGGGTGGGTGGTCTGAACTAAAATAATAACCATCGCTCCAGGCAAAAAGAACTACTGTGTTGTGGAGGAAAAACTGTGCTCAAGTAAAGAACAGGACTTTTACAGAGGCAAAGGAGGCTTCATTTTTCTTTAAAGCCTTCTTGTTACTTTCCTCAGAATTTCTATCCCTCAATTGTTCAGATGTGCTCAGTCTGACATGTAAAGACCTAGAACATGGAAAGTTGAAATGTGCCAAGCTTCTGTTCTGACATAGTCTTCTGTAAAATACTGCTTCGTGTAATGTGATCTGGCATCTCAGGTGTCACAAGACAGCTTGTCAGATCAAACCTTTGAATTTCTGGTTTGTAAGAAGTTCTGCCTTCCTCCACCCTTGATAAAATTCTTAATGGAAATTAGACTTTCCAAGGGGGAGTTACACAGCAATTTCCTCAAAACCAAGATGCTGCTGCAGGTTAGCCCTGGAACGGAGGACTGCAAGGAGTTGCCTCAGATATAGCACATCAATTTTCTGTGGCCACAGGGAACAGCATGCTCACTGTACAACTGCCCAGAAAGGTCCATAGATGCTTCACAAGTCTTCTGGTATGCCAGAAGACACTTCCCTGTCTCTCCTACTAACCAAAGAAGTACCTTGAGACCTAAAGATGTAATCTGAATGTGCCAGAGAAAGAAGGAGAACCCATAAAGCATGTGTTCAGTTTATTATCTGTACAGTCCTACAGGCTGCACTGTGCACAATGCAATACAAAACCAAACCAGAAAGTCCAATAATCATCCAATTCAAGAACCCTTGACCCCCTGTTCCAGTTCCCCTGCCAGCCTAACTGGGGCAATCAGCACTCTGTTGAGGATGTCAGTGGGAGGTAAAGAGCAGGTAAAATTCTGCAACATGCACAACTCCACATCGATCTCTGTCTTTTTCTAGCAAGGACCAAATCCAATGCCTTAGAGGAAACTGAAAAGCAAAACAAAGCTCCAAACTGAATCGTGACTCAAGGATGGAAACCAGCCTGACAAGGAGGCTAGCAGAAACCCCGAGACAGGGGTTTGATACAAATGCACGTTTTGTCCAAACACAGTTTCTTTTGAAAGTCCTTTGTATTGGTACATCTAATAACTAATGACTTCCACAGCAACCCTACCTTCCTCCCCACACTGACAAAGCTACACTATGTTAATAAAAATTGCTCATCATTAACATTTGCTTGAATTCACACTCTTCAAACTTTAATGTACTGAAAATATCCATTTCATTTCACCTGTTTACCTGTATCACTACAAAGTGTATACAGGACAGAACCATGTGGATTTGCTGGCAGATGGGTATAAATAACTGTATAGTATGTGAACAGGATAGAAAAGGGCAGAAAATTTAAAAAAATCTGGAGAGAATCATAAGCGATACCCTGTTTAAGGATGATTTTACTTCATAGTCCTTTTTCCTTTTTGCATTTATTGGTGTTGACAAGGAAGCTGGTTATCAAGGTTAAGCCTGAAGGACGTTCTCTAATTTGCAAAGGAAGTTCTCAACAAGCAACAAGAATAGTCTGAGGCTAAGTTTCAGGAAAACATGGGAGGACCAGACTCCTAGAAAGCATATCAGCTCAATTTTTTTTTATTTCCTGCTAGAATTAGTGAGAGAAGGAACACTTTGGGTGGCTGGCTTTTTGAGAATGTCAGTCATGACCAGAATTGGAAGCAGCTGTTTGATATGTCAGATGTAAATAACCCAGCTGCAAGCCTAGCAGGGAAGGTGTTGGACCCGGCAGAGTGAGGGCAAATAAAGTTCAGATGATGCAAGGGAAAGGTAAGAAAGAGACATAGTGGACTTTATTCCAAGGAAATAAGCGTAAGTTGTAAGCATATTAATTAAATTAGAAGTGGCCTAACTGTTCTGCAATCCATTTGCTTTTCATATGAACACAAAGTACATTAGTACATCTGTTTCCTATAAATTATTTCATTGTATGTGGTTTTTTAAGGGCTTTCCTGACTCCAAATGTAAGGCTGGGCCCATCACTAACTGCTGCTCTGTTGTTAGCATTTTAAAAGTGCTAGAAAATCAAGGAAGTACCCAATATTTTCTGAGACCCAAACAGCTATAATTGCCATCTATTTTATAATGTAATAACTGGATGGCTTCTTTGCTTTCTAATATTTATTCTCTTTATAGGAAAAAATTCCAGCCATTACTTTCTGTTTCTGAATGATACTGTAGGATGTTGGCCCTGTCTCTAAGGGCTTCCAACTATTCCTTTTTGACAAAGCACTCTGCTGCGGTACAGAGGGGGTTATATTATCATTTCCTCCACCTTAATTTCTGGTAAATTTTATCTGGTGGGTTGGAAAAATTGTGAGAATAGACTTACTCATAATATTTCTATTTCCTCTCCTGGCAGATGCACATATCTGCAGTTCATGGTTCATGTATTTATGTTTAATCATCAAGTATTTTCTAAATTCAGAAAAGCTTCACGTCACTTGTTATTTTATCCAAACTGCTCTCACTGGAAAAATGCAGATGGAGACAGCAACTTGACAAGCTGACTGTAAATATTGACCTTCTGCATCCACGGGGTTGCAAGAGCTTTCACTCAATTTGGCTTATGAAATCACTTTTGAATGTAAGCCACAAATATGCTAAATGGTAACTAGGATTCTATACTGAGCCCTATATCCTGTGACAGTGTTGGGGAAATCCTGAGCACACTAAGGATGTGCACACTGAAGAATGCCGTTTCTCATACTGGAAGTAACAACACTAATAGCTGTGCTTGGACTGGTACAGCAAAGGGAGTTTTCCCTTTCATTACCAGGACAAGCAACCAAGCTAACAGGAAGGGGAAAGGGAAAGGGAAAGGTTCCTCTGACTACAGCATTATCCTGAACTTCTCGGCTCTGTTGCACAGACTCGAACTGTGGGCATGAACTTGGGCAAATCATTTAATCTCTCCACACAAGCAACCAAGCTAACAGGAAGGGGAAAGGGAAAGGGAAAAAAAGGAAAAGGAAAAGGAAAGGGAAAGGTTCCTCTGACTACAGCATTATCCTGAACTTCTCGGCTCTGTTGCACAGACTCGAACTGTGGGCATGAACTTGGGCCCACAAGTTCTCTCCACAGCTGAGACTGACATGTCTAGAATAAGAGAGATAACTATCTATCAACTTTTGTCTATTCTGTCAAATCAGATGAAAAAAAAATTGCAGGTAAATTGTTTGGAGAGCAGCACTTAGCCTAAGAGCATTAGCTGGGGCATCTAAGGAGTAACGGAACTGCAGTGCTTTACTAGACTATACACAACATGGTATTGCCAATATGTCTGCTTAACACACTGTATGAGGTTTTAATGATAGATGCCATAAAATCATATTTTCTATAAACTCCCATGAAAAACTATATCATTCAAAGAAAAAAATCTAGATTTTGCTCCCAGTTTGAAATATCATCAATCATAAGGCAACATGATTTGGAAAAGAGGTTAAGATGGGATAGTGATGGCTTCAGGAAATCTAATATTCAGGGATTACCAGCAAGGCATCTAATTTATTTGTTTGGCTATTATTGTTTGTCTTTTTGGAACTGTGCTAGGGAGCAAGGACTGTCTCATCCTATGTCTGGAGGGCAGTTAGAATAACCTGGCTGTCACCACCATTCAAGAAATAACATAACACATGTCCAGCAACAGAGAGGTATTCACTTTGCCGTGACACGTTAGCAGAGATGTCAGGCAGAGGTCAAATTTGTGCAAAATCAGTTAAGTGTGAACAGGTGGAACCAGACCACCATGAAACAACTGTCTGGTTAAATTGTTCTAAATGAGGCATGAGACACCCTACTCTGGCGGTATTTGTAACCTTAAACCATCCTGTAGCCACGGAGTATCTGACACTATTCCTAAAGCAAGTAAGCAGGAGAAACAGACATCCTTAATTACTATTGCATCATGAAAAATATTTGTCCTGTTAATATTGTGGATTGCTCCCTGATGTGAGAGTAATAAAAGGATATTTTCCTTTCCTACTGTAATTGAATGAAAGGAGAAAAACTGTAAGTATTCCGCATGTGGGGTGGCATCCTTTCGCCAGATCATTTCATCAGGGTGTGAAAGAGTCGTATAGCAAGAGGATTACTTTGCACTTCATGCAGCAAAAAAATGGTTCTGCCCCACGCGTAGCTGTCCCACAATCTGCAGGAGGCTGTGCCATTGCTCACTAAGTCTCAGTGCCTTCACACCAACTTAAACCCCCCCTAGTCTTTTCCACTTAACTTAGAAATTAATTCATTCAGACCGTGTTGGCATTGAGCAATGGAGACACAGTGCACACCAAGGCTAAGATCCTTCAGCAGAACAGCATCAAGACAGGCCTAAAGTACGCCTAGCTTCCCTCTGCCCTGTATGTTCAGTTCCTTCTGATGAAAACTGGGTACAGGAATGGAAAATTAACGTCTGCTTGGGTCTTGCTCTGATCTCAGACGGGTTGTTGCCAGGGCATACCCCACAGCCAGAAGCCAAAGAGCACACCAGTTTATGCGTAGCCCTAGAGCTTTCCCCTACTGGAATTGCAGGCTTTGCCTCTTCACCACGCACCTTGCAAAGTGTCACTCAGATGAAAGTGTGCCCACTGTGCCCTGCTTTCTGTGTATCATATAACATGACAGCAAGCAAAATGCAAATTACACAATTCTCTGTTTGTAGGGCTCCTCTTGCAGGTCTGAGAACTGAATATAAAGAAAAGTCCTACTGCCTGCCTCTCTCCACTGTTTACTTGCATTTGCGAGGTGCATTCTGAAAGCTTCCTTACTACTTTAAATCATAACCATTTAGTCCTTGGCATGTTGAAAGATACATCATGCCAGTGGGCAAATCTGAGAATCATAGAATCATTAAGGTTGCAAAAGACCTCACGGATCATCAAGTCCAACCATCAGCCCAACACCACCCAACTCACTAAACCATGTCCCGAAGCATGTCCTGAGAAAAGAACATAAGTTAGTGGTGACCCACTGGGTAATGCAGCTTTTTCTGGTATAGAATAAAACTCAATCTATAACATTATATGCATATTAAGGCATAAGTACACACACTCATACACATAAACCAGCATTAGCTAATGCATCATGATTTTTAAGAGCTTTTCCATCTTTGGGAGCAGGGGGAAATCCTGTTGTGTGGATTCTCTCGTGTCTAAAAAAGGCTTCTTTCATAATACAACCTTTTCTGCATTGGGGGAGTATAGGCATACTAAAAGGGTCTTTCTCTGCTGCCTAGCTGCTTGTTTTCATCGAATTTGTGGCAAACAAAACTGAGCCATTTACCTGTCTATCAACTCTGACTGAAACAGATCAAGGTTTTCAAAAGTACTTCAGGATCTCACACACATACTTACCTACAGTGAGATTTCCAAACCACATTTGTTTAGAAAGCTGGGCTAATTGTGCACTGTGTTGTATCCCACACTGAAGTCTAGGAAGTCAGGCAAAGTATAAATTGATGCTGAATCTGACTTAGGGTTTTGATATTTGGATGTGTGTTAAGTGTAAATAAATTTAAATATTATGGAGTCCAATTTTGGATTGTTTGTTCCTTGTTTCTTAACACATCTTTTAATCTGCTGTGGACAATTCTATCTCTTCCTTTTTAGGAAATGTCTTAACAATATAATTTAAACTATCTCGTAAAAAGTTCATCACTGTCAGGCAGAGATATGTACAATTGGGCTTGAGCATGGCTATTTTTTGGATTCCATGAACTGTTTCCTTTTAGGGGAAAGTCTATTGACAGGGCAAACTTCCACTAGTCCTCATACAAGGGATGTAGATACACACTGTTATTTGCATTCTATACCTGCTTGTTCATATTCATTATACTTTCTACCAGGATTAAATTTATATTAAAATTATTAGTTGATATATGCCAGCCTTTCAGGTCAGCCAGGTTCTTTCATTTACATATGCAAAAAGTCTGCACATGATAGAGTCAAAGTAGGGAGGACACGCAAGCTGAAAAATTGCACTTCAACATTTTCCTTCTAAAACTCATGCAATAATCCATTCAATCACATTTCCTGATTAAATCTTCGTGTCTTTTGAATGTGTTTCCCTGTCCAGTTGAAGTACTTTTCTAGTTACAAATATGTGTATGATGTAGGAGAGTTCAAAAGGTATGAAGCTTTTTTCACAGTTAGAAAGCTGTGATACTGGCAATTATCCTTAGATACTCTTAACTGAATGAACCAGGACTTAATCCCTTCAGCTGCAAGAGAATACCTTGAAAAGGAAAATATGACACAGTTTTGGTGATTTTCCTTCTTTCCACAATGTAAGATGTTTTAAATAGGATTTCATGTACATTCTGTAAAACTCAGTGATAAAGAAAAGGAAGAAAAGAAAAAATGAGCTATCTCAAATCCCTCCATAAAGCTGTAACAATTTACACCTGGTGAGGGATTCTCACAGTACCAGTTAGGCTTGAGGAAATTAGGATTTCTCTACCGTAAAACTGTTTAACAAACTGCAAGCTGTAGATCTGACCTGAGGATAAGCAGAGTCCATGGTGCTCTGTGACGTTTCTTGTTGAATATCCTTCAGATAACATTTACAGTGAAGCAGGGTATAGCTCCTGTGGAATGAAGGAAGAATTATCATTTTAAAATATATTCTCTCTTAAATATGAGTGGTTGTCAGAAAGCAATCAGAAAATAGAGCTGTCTGTAGGAAGGTATGGAAGTTTATAATGCTCCAGTGGTTTTGGGTTTGCCCCCTTCCTCTTCCTCCCAGTTCCTTGCAACAAGGCCACAGCAAAGTACTAAGCATGTCTTTCTTCTGGCCACCACCCCTTGACGAGTCTAAAGCACAAGGAATGTATGCAGAAATGAACACTGTAGAGTTGGGAAATCCTTCACAGAATCCCCAGTTGTATTTCCAGTAACACATAGGTGGCCCTGGAAGTGTCGCATTCAACACATGGGTCTGAAATGTAACCATGGCAGGATTCTACTCGGGAACTCAGTGTTCCTCAAAAAGAAGCAGGTATCTCTTAAACTCATAGATAATCACCACTTGTTTTCTGTGGTAACTTATTCTTGATGTTTATCTCAGGGGAATTTCAACATGATCTCATAGATCTTCTTAATCTCATCCATTTATAGGATTGTTTTCCCCTTCTCTTACTCACACTGCTAGATCCAACTGGCCCAAACCCTCCCTACAGTAACTGCTTTACACCAGAGATAATTTTTTTATTGTGTTTCATAAATAAATAGTTTAGATCTTTGCGTAAGATTACTCGTTAGCTGAATAGGCTGAGAGAGAATAACTGATACTTTTATAGTCTGCCTGTAAGCACAACAGTTTCTTCTGATCTGACAAAATATAACGAGGAATTTAAAATCAGCAAATCTAAACCTGATCGTAAAGAAATGTGGCTCTAATGCTTTGCTTCTGTCTGTTTAAGACTTGTGAAGAGGAGTCAGTCATTTTAAGACAAGCCACGCACCCAAGCAAGGCCTTGCTGTGTGGCATGGAAATGTGGCAGCCCAGCGGGCACCTCTGGGTCTCTCTTCAGCAACAGGATAGGAAAAAGACAGATTGTTTTAGAGACCCTTTTTATCTGTTCTGACTAGAGGATCAAAGGATTTTCATCGATAGCATGAGAATACAAGGCCATGACGAATGTCTAAGAAGTTACATATAGGCTCTGGACGTACTAAAACAGAAAGAGAATTCTAGGAACAGTCACAAGCCTGCTCATAAATAAGGGCAAAGTCTTCTTGCCAAGTTATTTATTAATACAGCACTGCGAAACTTAAAGTATCTCTGAAAAATTATTTTTCTAAGTTCCTAAGGTGTCTGAGAACACATATCCTAGAAGAAACTGCTCTAAGGAAATAGTGAAGAGTCCTTCATTAAAGTTAGACACCTGCATTTGTTTCTTTAAAAAGTTTTAAAAATGAACATTTTACAACTGTTATGAAAATCACAACCACACTTTTCCCCTACTCGGTCTCTCTCCCCAGTTGTAGAAATAACAAAAAAAATCATTAAAATCAGAACGTGTCTATGTGCCCATAAAGCTTACTGTAGGAAATCACGCAAATTAGTTTTATATTTAGTTATGAATGCAGTGAGATCTGAAGCTTATCCTTAGTTCTACAAGTAACATATTCCAAATGTAGTAAAGCCAAGTCCCTGTCTCTCTTGCTCATGAGGGAGCCTGGACTCATTTCATTGTTCTTGTGGAATGCAGCTGCTTTGTGAAGGTCCTGCTCACAGCTGGAGAGGCAATGGCTGGAGTTATTTCGGTACATATTCGTTTGTAGACTAGGTCTTAAAAACTGCATTAAGTATCACAGTTATCAAGACCCATCTCCCACATCATAGCTAGTCCCATTACACAGACCCTTTCATGACTAGGTCAAACTCCATCTTAAACCCTTTGTTTCCACTGCTGCTGTCATAACTCCAGCATTTCACTCGTGCAGGAACCTTCTTGTTTTTCCAGCCTAAAATCATAAAGGGTCAGTTTGTACCCTTGTGCCAGTGCTGTCTTTTACCCTAAATAGGTTTTCGTCCCAGTGTTTACCCCTCTTCACCAGTGTATTTGTCAACAGTGTTCATTTTCTCCCTCGATCTTAATTTTGCCAGACTAAACAAGCTGCTCTATTTAAATCTCTTAAAAGGCCTTTCATTCCTTAATGATCCTTCCAACTCTTTTCTGCAAATGTTCCAGTTTAAGCTCATCTTTCCTGCACATACATGATTATGCAGTTTCCCAAAAGTGATTTCACTAGTGCCTGGACTTTTCACTTTGTACTGGAAGAGCCTGCTACAGTCTCGGGCTTTGATTAGCCATTAGTGATTCCTTACATCCTGCATGAAATGAGAAGCCACACCAGACTGCAAAGCAGTGAAGTGAGAGGCTAGTGCTGGCTTTTGTTGCTCAGAAGAAAGCCTGCCCTGCGGTGAACCAGTTAAAAGCTCTGTTACCATATGTGTTTTTATTCCTAGCTAAGTGTTATGGTAACACAGTCCTGAATTCCTGAACTTACAGATCATCATGATCAGGCCTACTTCTGAAAGGGAAGCCCAGCCTTAGGCATAAGCAGACGTTATTTGGATACCTAATAGCACTGAAATTCTTGAGAGAACCTAAAAGTTGTTGAGCACTTGTGTGAATTACATGTTTTTCCACAGTACTTCCCTTTTCTTCCTACAAGGCCACCTTTGTGTCCCACTCATTTCCAGCTGGCTGTTCTCAAAGCAGAGATTGATTTTGCTTTAATAAAAAGCTGGAGGGTTGTGCTGTGTATATTAAACTGGAAGAGGGCAGATTTAGACTAGATATTAGAAAGAAATTCTTTACTGTGAGGCTGGTGAGACACTGGCCCAGGTTGCCCAGAGAAGCTGTGGATGCCCCATCCCTGGAGGGGTTCAAGGCCAGGTTGGATGAGGCTTTGAGCAACCTGGGCTAGTGGGAGGTGTCCCTGCCCATGGCAGGGGGGTTGGAACTCGAAGATCTTTAAGGTCCCTTCCAACCCAAACCATTCTATGATCTTGGTGTCATTTAAAATAATGGCAAAACTCTTTTTGACTTTCCTGTGGGCCAGGTGGCCTGGATATTAACTGTAAGGTATAATATCACAACTTCTATTTATTACCTTCTTTGGTAAAGCAAAAAATTTTGCACATGGCTTATTTTTAATGGATTTTAATAGCTGTAATGCAAATATTATTGTAGAGAAGGTGAATTATAGCAATATGTGACAACCGAGCAAGAGATCCTCAGCTGCTGAAAATTGTCACAGCTTAGCTGAAATTACATTATGTTAGCAAAGAATGTTCCCCACACATTTAAAATATAGGAATAGTGAAGGTGTTAGGAACTTTAAACATGTGGGAAGCAACTTCATGATTCACTTCGGTTTAGTGTTGGGAGGTCCCAGCTTCATGGATTGCAGAAGTTCTCCAGATTATGTTAGAGAAACTGAGTAACATACTCAGAATGTAAAACTTATCAGCTTTTAAAGAAATGAAGCCATTTGTTCTATGTTACTGGCTGCAAGCACAGATGCACAAGCAAAGAATTAATGTGGAAAAATGATTGGAAACCTCTGTTTAAAATATGATACAAGTGGTAAGAATTAATGCATTGTGAACAAAACAGTGTTTTCACTCTAAACCTTTAAAAAGGAAAAAGGTTCAACAAAAAGTCTGCAGTTAAATCTGAAAATTTAGGCTTTTTCTTTGTTAAGCATTAATAATTTATCAAGAAGCTCAAGGGTTTTCAGAAGAATCACTCCATGCTCACTCATTTTGAAGCAGCGTCACTTTTTTCCTTTTGTTTTCAATTTGTTCTAGTTACATTCCTTCTAAGCAGGAAAAATAAAACAACAGTTTCTAAGATATAAATAGTTTAGGATGAGATGAGTAATTAAGTGAGAAGAAACCAGAGTTGATTGGTGATAGATCTAAGTGACATTACAATGAAGTTTCATTCTTTCCTACTAGCTCGGGATTGAGGAGGTGATGATTTTATGAAACAATGCTCCATAAAAACACAATGTATTGCAGAACATTATTATACCTTCCCTCAAAATAAAAAGCAACAACAAAAAATAAATATGAAAATTACCTCTTACTTTACAAAAGACATGCAAACTGTGACACATTAGGTCATTTCAAAAGTTTTTCCAGGTGTTCTTGCTGTAATTTTGGACCTTGGGAAACCAGCCACTCCCACACTAAATAAGCTTTACTTTTCACCAGCTGTCACCAGCTCTCAGTCACCTGCCCACTTTTGAACCTGCTCCTTCTCAT
>NW_010141204.1:25961-62980 GCF_000699245.1 Pterocles gutturalis | reverse complement strand
GCTGCTAAGGAGGAGGCACATTTTTCACAGTTTGGCACCGTTCTTATCATTCCTTCAATATTTTGGTATTCTTCCCTCAAAGCGCAAGAGTACAAAGGAAAAGATCATCAAGGAATCAAATAGTTTATGCCTCCTGTCTACTCCAAAGTTAATAATGCTCACATTCTTCTAACAGAATTAGTAAACAGATGTAAAGACGTGTAACATATACATGTAAATACATGTATTTGCTTTATTGAATTGAGAAGTTACTTTAATCTCTCTTTAAATAATTATAAATAGACAACGATTGAAATGAATTTGCTCTACATTGTCTTGCCATATGCCATTTCTCTTTTTACTTCTATTTCCCTGTAGACTGAGTATCAATGTGTCTATTATGGTGAAATAAAAGAGCTCAAATGAACTGAAAAGACATGACTAAGGCTTCCTGGATCCTCTTTTGCCATCCACCTACTCAACATGCTTAAATTATCCTTCAATGTGAAAGATCTGTGCCTTTCCATTATAAATTGCGAGCCACTCTACATCACTGAGGGAGAGAATATTTTAAAGGTTAAAGTGAATTCTAATTTAAAGGAGCAGGTGCAAAGCAAAGAATATAACATGCTACTGTTACTGGGGAAATAAGTCACATTCACTTCACCTGGTAGGAGAATGAAGCTCATTGATGAAAACTGTATGCCCTTCTTCCATGTTGTGCAACAGTTTTGTAAAGTTAGGTTCAGGGAAAAGGAAAAGGGCTCATTGTCTATTATTCCTAGATGAGCCAGAGATTGCTAGGACAGCCTTATCTACACTAGTTTTACTGCTACGAGGTTTTACAGACTTTTCTTAGCACAGATCAACATGCTTGTTGAAATATAGATTGTTCTAGAAGCAGTATTGGCTATGTCAGTTTTATGCATTTGCATATGGGTGTCCACCCAACAGCCTTTCCTGCATATAACTATTTTGGTAAAAGCGTACACTTCTAATTGAAACAGTAATGAAAGTAAAACTTTTTGAAGTATATCAGATTTGAATGACCTTTTGATTCTCAATAGTCCCGCAGTGGAAACTTCTCTCTCTTCCTTTTTAGGAAATGCACGTCAAGATTAATTTATCTCATAGAAAGATCATCGTGGGGAAACAATAGATTGGACAATAGAGGTCTTGTGACCTCAGTCACACAACTGATGTGAATGTCAAATCTATTGATACAAAAGTCAGTGTGAAAAAACATAAAATTCTCAAAACTGGGAATGCTGGAAGGTTAAATGTAAAAATAGTCATTTCAAGCTCTAAACCAAGCCAAATATTTGTGCTATTTAGAAGCACTATTGAAACTATTCAGTAACACAGGAGGGTTACATCTGGGGTAAAGCAAGCTCAGGTTCATTTATACTACCTCCTGTTAGTGTAAAAGCATACTGTTAGAGAATGTACAGATGGTGCTAAGTTTAGAATAATTACCTGCTGAATTTGTAATGGAAGGACTATGTCTAGCTGGAGAGCTGTTCCTCTGGGAAGCTTATGCTCTCCTTGGATTTCTGCTGGTAGTAAGGTATCATCTCCTTGCCATTCACAGCAACATTTTCCTTCTCATCTGAAATGAAGATGACTGCAAAGGAAAGGGGAAAAATGGTAAGGTTACCAACTTTTTTTCAGTAGGAGCAAGTATAGTAGTTGAAAGGGGCCTTGTAAGTGGGTTTCTGGGCTCTGTCCTGACAAAGACTCCACAGCTTGTGCTTCTCTTTTGCCTAGTAGCAGAAATATTGCATGTATGTCAACCAGTCCATCCCGCAGGCTCATTGAAGCACTAGTGGTCTCCTTAGCAACAGCCTTTGAGACACAAGGAGGAAATTCCCCAGTCTCTCTGACCTAGAGGCTCAAACCCTCCCTCTGGGGACCAGCTGCTGTCTTTTGTCTTTAGCTTCATTTTTAAAGCTTTTTAGCTTTGATCTGTGTTTATATTGACGAAAAGATTCTGTATAAAATAAATGAGGAAAGTTCAGCTGTATAAACCTGCAGGCTGCCTCAGCAAGAGCCGGAAGCAACAATGCTGAAAATAGAGATCTTCAGCGTATTCCATTAACGTATAGAGACAACTGGTATTGTTGCTGTCTTCAGTAGTTCTTACAAACAAGGTGAAGTATGTACTTCCACATGGACAGACAGCAAAGGCCACTTACATTTTCTCTTCTGTGCAGGCCTACAGTTTTATTGGACCTGATTTCAACACCACTCCTGCAAATATTAACTTGGTTTTATTTTCACATATACAAGAAATCTATTGATGCTAGATGACATTTGTAAAATATTGCAAGATCAGGGTACCTATCATATCTGTTATGTCCACACCAGCCTACTGCAATATGAGGAATTACATTAATATACCACTTCTGCTGCTGCTGGTTTTTTATGTGGAAAAAAGTTAGTAGGTTATTAAATTACTACTTTTCTGCAGCTGCAGTGGAACAAAAGCCTGAGAAAGCAAGTGTAAATAAAAAATTCACAGTGTCAGGCTCTGGGAAAGCCTGTTAAGGAACAGGGCTCAATCCCACCTGTATCTATTCAGTTAGCTCCCAGCTGGTAAAAAAGAAGTGGCATTAAGAACAGTTGATGCTGCTGCTGCTGCTCATAGAAAAGCTCTAGTCCAAGGAATGCTGACGGGGTTATGGTCCTGGATGAGTGGCCAAATGGCCTGAGGGTGCCTCCTGATGAAGGGGCTGTAGAAGTTTTGATGCCAGGTCTTAGTTGTTGCCTTGTGCTAGGATTTCTCTCAATGTTGAACTGTCTGCTGCTGAGTAATAAATGGGTACTTCAGAAAAGGAATTATATGCTATCTCTAGTCAGAGTTTTGATGATGCATTGCACTGGCTGGCTTACATGGCAATGAGGAAGCCGGTCCAATTCCAGGCTTGATGGAAAGCTCTTGTGCATACGTATGTTTATACTCTGGTTTGCTTTCTGCCCCAACAAGTGACTGAGTAAGCCAATGCCTAGGATCAAGTTTGTTTCCCTTGGTGGGAGCACAGCAGTAACATTCAATGTGCTTCTTGTCTCATTATGATATTGCTTCACTAGCTGAGAATACCTACAGAACATGCTAGTTTACGGACTTGCTTTTACCTCCATTTCTTCCTACACTGTTATTCATGAGGTGGGAACACAAGGCAGCTTAAGCAAATATTCCACTGTGTAAATCAGTCTGGCCCTAAAACTGAATGCTAAAATGCAACTTGTAAGTAAGCACACCTAAAACTGATATTGAGGTGGAATTACTGCTTTGCTCTAAAATGGTTTTGTTGAGAACGCAAACAAGCGAGTGTTAGCTTGAGACATTTTCATCTGTTACTTTATTTGTAAGAAAAAGAAAACATGCTAGTAGTGCTAGCAAACATCAGAGCTAAGCAATTTCATAGGGTGATTATACAGCAGAGTTCTGGAAACCTTCTGTCTACTGCAGCTCATAGATATTAAAACAAGCAGCAGACTAAACATTTGTACCCTGTTTGTACTGCCAGCTGACAAATGAAGGTAATTAACAGGCAGCTATATGGTGGAAGAATCTGGAAAATACCAAAACTTGTCCTCATGAAATCCATAGCACTGATGTCAGAATATTGATTTAACTGCATTACTGTTGCTAAGTAATCTTGTATAGTTTTACATTATGTATTGATGTTTACAGCTTATTATTTTTTCCTATTTCCTTTCTATCAGTTTTTCCCTCTGAATATTTATTGTTATCTGGACATTAGACAAAAAAAAATATCCCATATCAAGTGCAGCTATTCAAATCAGCTGGTAATAGGACTTTGCACTTGTCAGGTTTTTTTGCAGTTAGGTTTCAATCATCTTTTTTTTGTAACATAGACACTGCTAGCGGATAATTACAATGAATGTGCTTAGTGAAATTAAAATCAATGACATCTGTGTCTTTGCTTTGGGGAAACTGCCAGTCTAGGCAAAAAAAAAAGATTTTCCAAATACTCTTTTGGAAGTGGTCAATGCTAAATGAAACTGGAAAGTGAAGATGTATGACTGTATACCACTTGCATTACTCTGGGCTCATTGCTTTCTTTAAAATCTGTAGTCATATAAGGTGAACTAACTGCATTAGGCCTTAACTCCTCCAAATTCAGAGTTCTCTACAGGCCACGTGGGGCACCTAATCTTCAGACGAATCTGGGAAGGAACACTCCGGTTTCAGCTTTCAAGTCAAATTTTAGAAAATGTACTGCTCGTCTGAAGGCTATCAGCCTGTGGCTTGTTGGTACATGATAATCATGGTTTGTAGTAAAAAGGGATGGTTATAATGGTCTGGCCTGACCTGACCTCCTGCCCATCTTATCCATCAATTTCTGTGGTTACCCCAAGAACTTCAATAGAAAATATCTTTTTATAAAGACAGCCAATTCAAATCTAAGGAGTGCAAAACATGCTGAGCTTTCCTTGCCTGTGGTAAACTGCTCCAGTAGTTGTCTCAAAGTAGTTTTATTTAAAAAATAATTTTTAAAATTTCCTGTTTAAAAAATGCTGATTTAAACTTCAACCACTGCATTTTGCTATGCCTATGTCTTTATTTTAGAAACTCTTCAATCTACCTTCAGCACTGATAAAAACTCTTCTGTCTGTAGGGTGGGAAGATGAATAACAGCGAAGCTAAAAAGCAAAGGATTGGTTCTCTCCAGTTTTCCAGGAGAGGCATAAAAAGATATGTTTCATTAGTTGCTAGATTTTATTACACCCAGGAGAGCTTTCCAAGATCATGCCAATACGAACACATTATTGGATCATGTTATTAGATTAATCCATATACAGATTATGATTTTTCTGATGGTTTTATTGTGTGATTTTTAAGAAAAATGTTCACATCCCACTTTAGAAAAGTTATGGTTGTTGGTATGAGTGCATTGGCTTGCACAGGGGAAGCTCTAGAAGGATGTTTCTCTGAACAAAATGGGGATGTGCCTACCTAGGCATTGTGGCAGGTTCTGTTTTTCATTCAAGAAAAGGGCTCAGGCTGCATTTCCGCCATTGTAGCCTAATGGTAAAATCAGTTTCTAAATATTATAAAAGTAAGGCTTTTCTTCTGAATTTTTTTTTTGTCTTGGAAAGGAGAAAACTGATTGCTGGTAGCCATTGCGAGCAGTGAGAGGAGCAGCGGTGGCTGCTTGAAGCCAGGCCCCAAAATGGTGGCAGCCCTCCACTCGCACATGCCAGGAACTGAGGGGAAAGGCCTGACAGTGCCAAGCTGATACACCAGAGTTAAAATAAAACAAAGACTGAAATTCAGTAAACTGATCAAACATGGACAAGAGGAGATTTAATCTCTCCTTCCTCCTCTTCCCACTCCCCTTGCTGCTGGCTGCACACCTCCTTTCTCACACTTGCTCTGGCACACTTTGGGCCCTTCTGTTATCCAATTTAATTCATTAATACGGCAGAGAATTATTCAGTTTTTCATTGTGGGGTTGTGGGTGTGTTTTTTGCCTTTTTAGCTAATGGAGCTGGCACATAGGAATGGCTCTGGCAAGCGCCAGCACAAGGAGGGGAGAGGAGGTGGGTGAGCACAAGGAGGGGAGAGGAGGTGGCAGCAGCGAGCTTGAGATTGGCCTGCTGTGCCTTTTGAAGCCATACTCTTAAATTTTAATCAGAACATAATAAATACCTGTAATACCTTGAAATGAAGAGACCTGGCACAGATCCAGAAGGCAGCAGAGGGGTGGGAGCCTGGAGAAGCTGGGGCTGCCTGAAGCAAGGAGTGGGGAGAGCAGAGGGTTTCTCTCAGGGCTCCCGCTCTTTCTGCCGGGGCCCTGTGTGTATCCCTCGCCCCATCCTGCACACTGAGCTGAAGCAGAGGCATCTCCAAAGCAGCCCCGTGCGTGAAGGCAGAGGCTACTGAGGGAACGGCAGGGCCGCAGCAGCACGGTCAGGGGTGGCCAGCCCCCTGGGGAGAGCCTCACCCTCTGCCCCTGCCGCCGAGATGCTGGGTGAAGGGCTGGACTGGTGCAAATCTGGGGGGTGCCCACTACAGACAGTGGAGACTGAGAGAAGAAAGGCAACCCCGGACCCTGTCAACCTCAGGAGGAGAAGCAGGCACTCCTGTGAGACACCATGGCGGTAAAAGTCTTTCAAATAATCTTTGAGAAACTGCTTTGAATTTGCAGTCTCCTTTCCTTCATTCACTTTTGGATGTTTACCCACGCCTGGGGACACTGAGGGGAAAGCGTTGTTCCTGGGGGACAGTGTGACTAGACAGAAGAGGGCTGTGCTGCACAGCTCACGGGAGCCAGGCAGCAGGACCCGCTGTGGCACCTCTGGCCCGTGGGCCCCGGCAGGCCCAGGTCCCCCGGTATGGCCTGGATGCCCCTTCAGCCCAGCCAAGGGCCCACACACGAGCCCACCACCATGCCCCATCCAGGCCTCACCGCTGCCCCAAGGCGTGGCTGAGGCGTGACAGCAGCAAGAGCTGCATTTTGTCCAAATGCAATGATTGTTCATACAGCAAAAAGCCCAGATGTTCGCAGCGGGTGCATATGCGCATCGGATCGGTGAAGGGATGCGTGAAAGATGAACGTGGTTCAGACCTCAGGAGTGGCGAGGTGACAGCCCTGACGCCACATAGGGTCCAAGGTACTTTGTCGGCATGTCTGGATTTTAACGGTAGGTTCAGCCACATGTGAAGAAATTTTAGAAGTTGATTCAGACTTTAGGCAGCTTTTTTAATTTGATGTCTATCACATTAACCTGCTGTAAAAAAAATAGCAGTTATTACAAGAAACACGCAGTTGTAGAACTTAAAAATTACACCAAAAAACATCCCGTGCTATAGCTATTACAGAAAGACTGTCAGATTGGATTGTGAAATAGAAATTATTTACACAAGTATGCTTTTCTGTGTGTCTCCTTGCTTCTCTTCTGTTGTTGTTGCATGCTTAAATTTAAGCCCTATATTCCTGAGCATGTTTTATTTTCTCCCTAGGCTCTTTTGTGCTGTTACTTATTTTGTGTTGCTGTGTCAAATATCTTATGGTTTTGAGGTAAAAAACCCCCTATATTATCATTCACCATTGCTTGATATTTTCATAATTCTATCACTAGGCATATTAAGATTGATCAATCATATTTCAAAGTGGCTGTAACCAGAATTTTGTTGTGGCAGAGGAAAAATCCTAATTATAATATCCTACATAAATATTTTGATACAGTACAGTAGCTCTAAGTCATGTGTAAAATGACTGCTATTCAGTTGTGTGGACCTGGTGATGAAACAAACCATGAAAATAAAATCAACTAAAACCAGAAATGAGAGAGAATAGTATTCTTATGCCAGTTTAGATAAGGCTGACAAAAAGATACAGTTTTGCTTATATACTTAAGTCTTTACCCTTCCTTATGTCCTGATGAACTAAGTGCCCTTTTCACCAGGCTGCTACTGCTCTTGTAGTGCATGCATCACTAGTATTTGCAAACCATCTCCATATGGTTTCTAATAATTTTTAAAAGTAGAAATACTGGAGCATTATGCTTTAAATCCAGATCTATTTCTGTTAAATAGAAAATTAAGACTATATACCCAAGAGCGGCTGGTGCAGTCAGAGATTAGCTAACATTTATTTTAAATGTCATTTTCAAAGCTGTGGTAATATTTTATTTTCTAAATTGAAGAGTAAATACATGATAATTTGAGGTTGTTTTATGTTGTCAAAGTAATGACAGCACCCTTAGGTGGGCAGACACTGAAGAAAAAGGCCAAGATGATGCTGAGTTGGTCTTGTAACAAGTCAAACAGCTCTGTGAGGTGTTGCCAGGCCTGCCTGAACAGGGCTTATGTGAACTTGGTTTGGCATGATAATCATGGGAGCTAAGAATTGCTAATTCTTTTCGTTTGTTCAGTTATGTTCTCAAGCTTTAGAGTATGTGTTTTCAAGCTTAGCAGTCACGATGGATACAAACATAAGTGAGAGGAAAGTAAAAGTGCAGATCTTACAATATAGCAAATGACTCCAGAACTTAGGGCTTAAAGCACACTTCATGTATGGAAAGACTTACAATAAAATTTATGAGAGTTGGCAGTGCTGTTGAATGGTCTGTTCCACTCAAAATCTTTTGCAATGACTGTCCATGTATGCTCTTTACCTGTCTCTCTTGTTCTTAGCTACTATTACTATCACAAGGTAGGTAATGTAGAATATGGTAGGGAAAAGGATTGTGAAGAAATGCAGGTTGTAAGTGGCTACTGCCTCTACAAAATATTGCTACAGGAGAAGCACCTGTGCACAAAGTCCTGCACATGCTCCATTTTCTAGGCTGGGACACAAATTGTTTGTTGTGTGTATCCTTACAAATGTTTTTGTAGCCTTTTCCATGTGCTGAGTGTGTCTCTAGGGTACTTCACCTTTTACAGCCTGATATTAGTCTTAATTTACTATTCATTTGCTCTTCTAATTCTTTGGAAACAAAGTGTGGGCGTCAACATAGTTATTTTAATGTTATGTACTTCTGTACTCATTCTGCGGTTTTAAAATGTTCAGTAAATGATTTGGACCTTTCAAGTAGGCTCTGGTTCCTATCTCAGATTTGTGCCTGTTTTTGTTTACATGTTACAAAACAGAGACTCTGATTTGTCTCTTGCCATTAGTGGAGTAAATAAATGATAGATTATTTGCAGTCTGCACTTTGTACACACCTGCACTGAAAAACACAGACACCTCTTCTAGTCAAGAGAGTTCCTCAGCTGCAGCTTGTAGGAACTGGGGGAGGGAAGGAGGGAAAGGGTATAGCATGACATTTATCATGTCATGCCCGTCCTGCTTTTGTGTTCTTCTGTTAGATTCCACTACTCAGTGCTGGCAGAGATGGCTTTCTGTGCTAAGGGGACAGTGGATCTGGTCCAATGTGGCCATTCTTGGGCTTAAGATTGAGAGCATTCTGGCCCTCAACAGGAGATTTCACAATAATGACTGTAGTTAACCTGAAAGAGTTAAGTTTAATTTAGTTTCTTTTACAAACTGCTTCTTAAAGGCTTTTCTGTTTGCTCATCTCCACTGGATCTTAAACAGAGACATTGTGTTGCTATGGAAAATAGTGAGCAAGCAATAACAAATGCTTCCTCGCATAGAAGCAAAGCACCCTGTCAACCATCAGCCATGCAGATATGACTGAGAGTGGAAAAGAAAATATGGGGGAAAATATTAAACCAGTTCCAGCTTTCATTCTGTCCCTAAGTGAAATATGACCTCATTTTCTTCTTTCAGCACCACACAGTGGCATTTATATGATCCTGGAGAAGAGGGTCATTTGCTGAAAGCAATTCCATTATTTGGGGATACCGGCCACAGACATGAGCGTCAGTCTGAAACAAGAGATTTTGAAAAGCCTCGCCTGAGTTACACTTCACACAGGCACATCTCATACTAAGCCACAAAGAATAAGGGATTTTTTCTTCTATGATTTTCTTAGTCCCAAGAAATTTCTTCATAGACATATGTGGGAATATAATACCCTCTATCCAGTCAGACTTTGTCTTGCCTCCAGACTCTGAAAGCACTGGAGAAATATAAATTAGAAAAATTTCACATTGGCCTTGATCTTTGCTTTGCCACCTAAGATGCTTTCCAGGGTCAGCCTTGAAATTCAACACAACACCATTCTGTTGGAAGAAAGCAAAAGTTGCACAGTAGAGCTATTTTATTTTTAGAAGTATGACTGTTATAGCTTAATTTTTTTAAATGGTCACATAGGACCCAACCTATTTTTAAACAACTGAATCTTTTCATTCTAAAGTCTCTGCCTTTTTTCCATCTATCTGCAGTTTTCTTTTTATAGTGTTCTTGACTAAGCAAAGTTAAAGTCAATACAGGGTACTGAAGCTGACATTGTAGGTCTTTGTTTCAAGAAGCAATTTGTGTTGTGGCAGGACAAGAACCACAGTTACACTGTTGTTCTTACTGAAGACAGGCAAAACTAGGCCAAATTCTATAGGACTTACTCAAGCAAAACTCCAAAAGAAACTTTGCCTCAATCCATCTAAGAACAGTCAGAAATGGTGGTTAGCAGTTCCATATTTTTCACAGTGTACTCTAAAAACCCCAGATCACCCTTTTTTCAGATGCTGCTCATGCATGGCTCAAAATGTCTAATTCAAAAGTAATGCAAATGTAAAAACTCAGCTAAAAATATACATCAGAAATTCCTTCCATATAAAGTTCTAATTATAAGTGAGAGGAAACTTACTAAGTAGAAGATTCCCCACTAGCTGAAATTAAGCTAATTTGTGTTAACAATGAAAAGTGAATAAGATGATCTGAAAAATGCCCACTGCCTTGTGAACTTAATCTGCATCAGCAATTGTACTACGTCAGTCTCCCTGAATCAGCAACATAGCTATTTGTCAAAAGAATTAAATCATAAAATACAGATTCCTTTGTTACATGTAATTCCTCCGTATTTTTCTAGTTCTAGATGCTCATGTAGATGAGTAGCTGACTTTTCTGATTTCTCTCTTGTGTCAGAAGGCTGCATTACTTTCTAGAGTGCCGTAATCCACCCATGCACATAAACTATTTGGTAATACTTCCCCACTTCATCTACATTTTTCAAGAACTTCAACTTATTCGAGGAACACTCGGGCTGTATATGAAGCGCAGCACCCACAATCCTTATTTCTTTACCTGATTTCTAGCTACATTGCCTGAAGCAGATGAGGTCTTGGGATATGCCCATGATTTTGAGTCAGTATATGAAATAGGATTAATAAAAGACTTTTACTAAGGTTTAGTCACCACTCTCTCTGTAAACAGAGATGTTTTCCAGTGAGTGATTTAGACTAAGTTCTAGTTTATAATCTTGACTCCTTTAGTTTGGTTTCCTGCACCAGAAATATTAAGGAATCATTACTTACCAGGAAGGTAATGTAACTGCAACTAACAAGGTGATCCTGCAGAGAAAGTAACATAGACTTCTCTGGACATGAAAACCATGCAATAATATTTTACCTCTCCCTTGGTAGGGAATCAAAGAGAGCCTTGGGTACTCCAGTTCAAACCACATCACAGCTGAAGTGTCCAAAGAGAATCTAAAGTTTCAGATTCAGCCACTGCTGTGTAAAACAATGCCACAGAAACATTCCCATGTCAAAACCACAATTTTTATAGCCAGCTGAATAGCTCTTTCAGGCAATGAGCAATCAGTTCAAATATATACCTTATTCCAACTAAAACAGAGATCCACTGTATATCTGTTCACGGAGAGTACTTAGCCTAGACTAATCTCTAGAAATTGGCATAATTTGAAGGCGCTCAAGAGAACAAACACTCAAATTACAGACTGTTAAAATAGGAAATATGCTGGAGTTCTACTGGCTCACTTTGCTGGACACTTCTCCAGTTGTGCTGCTGTCAAAATAAAACCGCTCTGTGTACTTGAAAAGCATTAAGGGTCATGTTTTCTATACATGAACAGAGATGAGGGCTGCAGATTTAACTTGCAAAAATAAAAAAGATGGGAGGTGTCAAGAGTATGCCCCCTAATAATGTGTATGGAAAGCTCTTCTATGAGTATGCCGTGATGACTATAAGGACAGAGATGGCTTTACATGGAGGAGGAGTAGAGATTGAATCTCTATCTTCTGTTGATGTCTTGAGCTGCTTCTTTTCTTCCTTTTACAGTCTAATGCCTTAGGAGATTACCCTAGTTATCCCAAAAAACAGTGCAGCTCCAGATGAGGGCAAATCAGGCCAGAATAATGGTAATGTCTCCTTCAGCTCCTAGAAAAGTTGAGCACGTGTGAAGACAGCTCACATCCATAATAACTCATGCAAGCTTGCTCTGTCTTTCTTTCTTCTCCAGTTGCAAGCAGATTTTCCAGACTGTACAAAGCAGGATGAATATCAAAGCATCCCATGATTGATGGCTCTGTCCTCCAGTTTCCTGAATTTTGGTCACAGCTGAATGGGAAAACATTCTCAGAGTCCTTGCTCTGCAAAGCAACTGGAGTTCCTCTTTCCAACACCCTTCTGAACCACTCGAGCAGGCTCAAGTAACCTGTGAACCTGAGAATATCAAGGTGAGAGGAAAAAATAAGTTGACTTTGAAGTTCTGTGTTCTCCCCAAGACAAGCAAGAAGGGAGAAGCCCAGTTTCTCACTAGCAAATGTGCTCACATTCTTCAGTACTGTGTTGGTTTTTAAAATATTATTTCTAGCTGTCTCTTACGGTTTCCAAGGACTGATTTCACCGTGAGTTCACAACATCAGGAATATCTTAGGAACTTAACCCCTGTGTTTAGACATACAAATGCCTTGAAAAGAACCTGTCCTGAGTAGAGAGAGCAAATGATTTAACTTTATGTACTTTTGCAGAACACTGAAGAATTATCTCCTATCTAAAAATCCTTTTTTTTTTCCCCAATCTTTCTTAATGGTGTCCTTGACATCCTTTGCTGTGGGACATACAGGAACCCCAGTTTTAACTTATCATGCTGTCCTTTGTGAGGCTCAAAACAAAGGATAGTTTTTCCCCAGTTACACCAGTCTAAGTGTGGACTTTCCTTATAGACAATAAATTTTAGAACAGCTTTTCAGCTAGCTGTTCTCAAAATGAATGAACTAAATCAAATAACACATTAAAAATAAAGCAAATTATTTGCTCAGAAAGCATAAGTTTTCTTTACATAAGTTCGAATTCACATCTCAGGCTGTATAGAAAAAGTACCTTTCTTGTGTAGATAGGATCTCTGAATGTAAATAGAAAGCAATGATAAAAAGTATATTTTACTTTCAAAACCCTACAGTTTGGGGAAACCTCACTGAAAATTGTTAAAGGCCTTGAATTTAGCTGACTAGCATTCTCTGCAGTTTCTAGTGGAAGTCCCATGGAAGGAAACAAACGTGTCCCTGTCCTTTGGGTACCAGGGCAGAAATTTATGGGCTGTCTTTCCTTTCACATAAAGCTGCACTCCCAATCCTTGTGCCAAAACAACTACTGCTAGAAAAAGCTGTTTGAATGGTATTTTAGTAATTTTGAGTAATTCAGGCTTGCACATTCACCTGGACTCCAGAGCAATTGGAGGCTTGGAACTGGGACATTAGAGCTAAAATAACATAAATGGAATGACACATGTGACCTTCCAGGATCTGGAAGCCTGCTGCCCTCCAGGTCCCTAGCTTATTCAGGAAATTATCTTTTTTATAATGTTGACATTCACATACACAAATGGAAATGTGTAGTGTTTCCCGGACCTGACATTGAAACCCACACAAAAGGGAGCAGCAGGCTCAGAACGAAATGAAGTGTTAAAGGAAATAAGAATAATAATCTTGAATTTCATTTATTGTTCTTCTTGAAATCTTTGTTTGGCAATGTTTCTATGAAAAGACTGAAGTTCAGTTTTTCACACATATTTAACACCTGGTTAAACACCATGTAAACCCATGGCACTGGCCAAATGCACTTCATTAAGGAAAATCTGTGACTACTGTCCTAATTAAGTCCCAGACATTTCTAAGTGCTATCTTGAATTGTTTCTTGAGAAGCTTTTTCAATAAAGCATCTGTCCCAATTAAGTGTGTCCAAATTAAGCGAAATACATTTTATTGAAATAACCATCTCCAGCTGTGATTCTTTATATGATTTGAAAATGTGTTTCTAATAATGCTGTTTGCAGGACAGCAGAGGGCAAATGTTTTTACAAAGTGAAACAAAGAAACTGACACTGTAAAAGGGAATTCTTGTTGCCACCTGTCAGTATTTGGTCCTGTAGCTGACATGCCCCTCCTTTTTTGACTTGCTTTGTGTGCCACCTAACTCTCGCCAGCATCTTGTCAGCCTTCTGTCTTCATATTTTCTGCAGACTGCTACAGGCTAAGTATCTTTTACCTCCCTTCTTTCACCCCCAGAGGTCAGAAGTTCATTTATATTGCTCTGGAGCAGCCTACTTCAGTAACAATTTGTGAAAGAAGATTATGTTAAAGAAAGCAATGTTGATTCTATTAGAAACTGGAGAGAAGAATTAAATGAAAGAAAAGTTGAACAGAACAAAATTTCCTGTACCTGGCAACTGCACAAAGTCTATCTCACCAGGCTACAATCTCATCGTTATTACTGATATATTCAAGAACACTAGAAAAATGTATCAATGCTTATCTGACCTTTCTTCTCATAATATGGTCCACAGATCTATTACAACAGGAACTTCAGCCAGCAGCAGCTTCAGAGAAGAACAGTTCTGGCAGTCATGAACAGCAGGGAATTGCTTCACCTTTTGAAGCTCCCTTCAGCTGAGAAAACTTTCCCTTGTTAGGATAACTGAAATAAATTTTTTTAAGTGGCAGGTTGTGTTAAATACATTTTGAGGACCCAAAAAAAACCCAAGCAACAGTTTCACCAACTGCAGAACATGGCTAGTTCTATCCAGCGGTGACAGCATTTCCAAGCCTTTGCATGGCAATTCCAGCTTTCTGCTAGCTGTGTCAGAATATCTTGTCCTTAGGAACTGATAAAAGGAAATCTTTAGCTTAGCCCACACGCCCTTTTGCATTTCTCATTATGGAAGCTCCGCTGATCTGTCACCAAGGAAATACCTTCCTCAAAGGAAAGAAACAGAATTGTTCTTTAAATGCAGTAATTAAAAATCAGGTATATTGTATTTAAATATGTCTTCTGCAGGCAAAGACTTCTGCCATGAGGCAAGGAACTACACAGGCTGAGGCTGGCTTATCAGTGTGCAGAGTTTGATGTACTAGTTGGTACATTGTAGTCTTTAATAAAAAGGCAAGGATACTCTTCCTTCACATTGTCATTACTTTTAAAATTGGACTTAGGTGCTTCACCAAGAGTTCAATATTCCTTGAATTTCTTTAGTTAATGACTGCCAGAAAGTTCGCAAAGGTTGTCAGAATTAAGAGTATAATATTTGGTCTCATTATAGAAGTCTGTCAACTTCAGGTTCAGAAACTAATCACACTAAAGGAAAGATGGTCACTCAGAAGCATAAATCACGGATGCAAGTGTGAGGACACCCACTGCAGTGTTTCGATCTGCACGTGGCTCAGATTCTGTTTGACATTTTGCCAAACTGGAGCTCCAAACTGCTCCAATGAGCACATAATACACAACCAGAACTGACAGGAGATGACAGCCACACAGAGAAATGCGTGAGATACACAGCGTTTTGAAAGAGGAATGGGGGGCCAGAAGCGAGAGCAGGGAAGAGCAGGGACTAGAAGGCATGACAGCCTTACGACAGCTTGAAGAAGGAAGGAAAGCCTTGGAAGCAATGACAGACAAGGAGCAGGAAACTGAAAATGGGGAATAGAAAATATTCACTATTTTTAGGGTATGAAGCAGAGGTTCAAAGACAGTAGAACCAGGAAGAAAAGACATAGGAGAGCGGGAGGGTTATGAAAGGGAGGTTAGAAGTGGTATAATAGAAAACCACTACAGAGGACGTAGAGACAGCTAGGGAATGATAGAGGCTGAGGAAAACATCACTAAATATGAGAGGTGGGTAACAAAGGGAGAGTTTACTTGAGACTTGAATTGACTGTTGATGAAAGCAAAAATAAATAGAAACAGAGAAGGAGGAAAATGTTTGGGGAATGATAAGGAAATGAAGGAATTTGAAGACTTTGGAACAAAGGGATGAAGAGTAGACAAGAAAGGATACGCTAATGTCGATGAGGAGCATAGGAAAAAAAAAAAAAAAAAAAAACAAACCAAAACAAAAAAACCCCAGAAAAACCCAAAACACCAAGCTCAAAATAAGAAAAAAAAACCTTTCTTGTCTTAAGCCATCAAGCTAGGAGAAAGAGATGAGGTGATTCATTGTTCACATATTCTTCCCTTCTGCAAAAGACTGTACACTGTTTGCATATTACAGAAACAGCAGAGTAACTTTTGTTACCACAGTGCATGCTGCTGCAAAGCTAATCCTCTTCTGGATGCCCATGTTAATTCCTCCAAAAATGACCTTGTCATGCACAACTACATGGAAGGATCAATATCAATGCATCCAAATGTATTAGAAAATTTCCATTTATCCTCCTAATCAGTTTTAGATTAGTCCTGTAATTGTAGTGACTGACACTTGCTTTGTCTGAACCTTTCCACAGTAAACCCCTCCTCCACTAAACCACTCCCCCAAACTTACCTGAACACACACCAGTATTAATTGGCATGTTCATATGAAGTGACAGAGACATAAGCACAACATAATCCTTGCTATGTAATGTAATCCTCAATGTTACAGATGAAGAAGCTGATTTAGAAAGGCATTTGGGGACAAAGGCATTTTATTGTAGCCTAGAGATTTAGACAGATGCCTGTACTGCTTCTGACTGTGATTTTGCCATCAGTTAGATTCGTTGCCCCAGGAAAGTTCCTTTGCATTTCAGGTTAGTGCATATATTTTTATTTCTATGTATTTTATGGGAACGCTGAAAATCTTTCCTAAATAAAAGCTTTATCCTGGAACAAGATAAGAAAATGCAACTTTTAAGTTAAGTGAGAGTATTGTTAGAGGGAGTGTTTCCGTAAATAAAACTCTAAAGTTTCTGTATATACACTGCCTGTTCAAATCTCTCAAGCTCCCTCCATTGATTTTAACAGGCATTGAATTAGACAGAAGGCTAAAGCCTGACTGAACCATTCAGTTAGAAAAATATTATGTGATCTGTGGACCACTGCATTCTCAACATTGTGACCAGGTTACAAAAAAAATGTAGCTTTGAAACAGGTGCCAGGCATTTTTTGGGAAAATCAGTGCAATTCCAGATCAGTTTAATGGAGCAGCCATTTCATGAAGCAGTTAACCCGCTGCTCACACATGCCTATTTCACTCATCTTTAAAAGATTGTTCAAATATTCATAGAGTTTTCTACTACTCATACACAGATCCACACTTGCAATTGGTCCTGCTTTGTCTGTATTTAATCCGCTCCTTGAGCTGTGCAAACACGTAGTACCATTGCAGGATACTTACAATATAAGAAGACACAAAATGTGCAGCAAAGTTGCCTGGAACCTAATCTGTCCAAACACAGTAATATTACCTATAAAAAGTAAGCTATAAAATGACAAATGCAAGAAAATAACTCTAAACTGAGGGAAGTATATGAACTATAAATTGTGTTAGAGAGAAAACGGGCTCAAATTTCCCCTTCCTTTCCTTACCAAGCTACGCTGAACTCAGTGAGGTAACTCAAGGTAGATTTAAATACTTTAGCTCCCAACTGAAGAATCATATCGTATTGTTATTCATTCTCTCTAGTCATGGAACACATTTATTTTTCCCACTAATTTGTTTAGTAAACCACAGAGTTACCCAGCTAGTGATCAAACCTTATTAGATTCCTTACATGCCAAAATAACCCCAGTCACTTGTGTGAACCACATGAACTTCAAATAATTTTGAAGGAAATCAGAGGCACTGAGACCAGCTCCCTCTCTCATGGATGGGAGAGCAGCTGCCTGTAAGATTGTGGTCGTGCCAAGGATACTTTACACTCTGCAGATGGTTCCCTTCTGTCTCAAGTCTGAAGATAGAGATGTGCTGAACAAGCCTTTTTGTAACATTCCTATTGAAAAGTTAATAGCCAACAACCAAATCTGAGCAAAAAGGATGGTGGAATATTCCCCCTAAATATAAAGATCTATCAATGGCCTTTTAGCAACAGCAACTAATTTGGTATTTCCTAAACAAGGACTTGATTGATGATTCTTGGAAGGGATAATGTTTTTAAATGTTAGTACTGGAATGGAATTAAATCATTGTTGATTGTAGTGCATGCCTGCTCACACCAGTTATCATCCTTCGCCTGCCTGAAGATTAATACTCTGTATATATACTGTGAGGGGAGAAAGTTGGAGCAAATTCCTTTCCAGCATTTTTTCAGTCCAGTCAGAATTTTTTTTCCTTGGTAGGAAAATTCTATTCCCAACATTTTATATGCAGCAACTGCACGAAAATGAGGTGAAAAAAACTTAGTACACAATGAGCAGCACCTTTAGTCATGAAGATGTGAGCAGTGAAGCCCTGATCATGTGCAGCAGCAATTTTCTGCAGTGCCAGTCAGTGCCCAGTGAGCAGGGCTACACACTCCCTTCTGGAGGAGATGCTGTATAAGAGTAATGAAAAGACCTGACAGCAGGATGACCTTTCCCTGAAGAACTGAAAATAATCGCCCCTTGAAGACAAACCAAGAATTTTAACAGCTGTTCGTACAGGTTAATTTTTTTCTTCTTTTCTGATGGCCATTTGCAAACAAGTGTCATTGTGTAGCACCAATACTTCCTGTGGCTTCAAAAGCAAGCAACATTTTTTCTAGCGCTGAGAAACACACCACAATCGTGAAATGCCATTGCAGATCGTGCCAGCAGAAAAAGGGAAAGAAATGTTCTTTAGTGTTCTGTATCAACAACTGTTTCTGTAAACTCATTTCTGCTTTGTTCAACGTTAACATGACAGTTGGCTTTAAACAAATAGGTGTCACAAATGAAAAGCACTGGACAGTTGGTAAGGAGAGTGACAGAATGGAATCTGAGGAGACTCCCTGTTCTTAGAAGTTACTCCACACTAATCTGATTTGTCAACCCACAAAGAAATTAATAAAACCTGCAAACTGCAGCACCCCAAACCATTAAGCCCTGCTGTCAGTACTTTATTCTACACATATTGAAATGGTATCCTGATAGGTATTCTTAGTACGATAAAATGGGCTAATAGTCATAACGTGACAATAAAGAATTCACTGCTCCTCTGTGACATGTCGACCTACTTTCAATACAAATATAAGCAAGTGATACAGAGATGGCAGGATTCCAACTCTTTGTTTGCTTTGCTGGTCTTTTCCAGCATTTTCTGGATATCCATTTCTTATCAATAATCCCTCCAGTATTATTTCTGAGGAGGGCATTGCTTCTGACAGATCTGCCTGTGTACTGTAAGCTTTCATCAAATTGCCAAAATTACTTCAGTCTTCATTTGAGCTTTTTCTCACTCAATTTAGGAAAGATAAGGGCATCTGTGTTCTCATCTGCATACATACATACTGATTTTTTTTTCATTATTTCTAACCATAAGGAACAATTTCTGGGCTAGCTTTCAAAAAAACCCCTCCTTTTTATCAGACCTTAGGGCAACTACAATTGTAGATATAAACCAACAGACACTAATGTGTTCTTTTCAAATTGAAGCGTAATGAAATGCTAAAATTCTAATATGTTTTTCTTTTAGATTAGGCTCTTAACATTTATATATTTCATAATTTTATGAAGCCTATAAGGCTTAGTACCTATTGAGACTTTTGTGGTTGATTTTACTCAGTAATGGTCATCTATATATTCCCTTCAGATAACAGGTACCTCATCTCAGGTAAGAAAGGGGCTGTGCTTTTGAAATTTAATAATATGCAAAGCAATGTCTTGTCATAGTATCTAGAAAAAAGTATGTAAAATGGTCCCCTTCTCAGTGCCATAACATGGGATCTCCTCTAATGTTTCAAAATTCATAAGAAGGGCTTTTGCTAATAGTCCCACAAAGCAAGAGGGATACGAGCAGCATTATCCCAAATCTGTGAACAAGCACCTAACATATTTTGCATGTATTTTATAGAGCAGACTTCTAAGGCAGACATAAATTTTACTTTTTCCTATGGGCTGTGATCTAAGATTGTTGATGCCACTAGCAGTCAAACACTTAATATCTGAGTACAAAATAGCAAGTTTCTTTAATAGTTCCATTTTTTGACTCAAAGTGAAATTTTGCTTCTGCTTCTTTTAAAACCATGTTGGCTCTATACCTGTGGATGGCTTTGTCATGCAACTGCCTTGTGAGATGTGGTCAGTGTATTTAGTGCATTAATGAGCAACATGCCCCAGGCCTTGGAAGCAATTGTTCAGCCATGTAAGTCTGTTTTCTATTTCCAAAATCATAAAGAAATACCTGGAGAAGGCAGCAATGGGCGTTGCTCCAGATTTACACCATTTAGACAAGACTGCTTCTGGCTTTATTCTAGACTAAGTTTCCCCATGTGTAGGATAGCATGTGGCAGGGCGGAGGTTCGTAATAAATTGCACTCTTCAGAAGACAAGGTAGAAGCATCTTTTTTCCTTATTTGCAATTTATGTTCATGTCTTATTGGCAAAATCCCATTTCTGTGATGTTACACAACTACATATTTCTAGTGCTTATACTGCTGAATGCTGGGTAGAGCACTCACCAAATCAGTCATCTATAAAGATATTTGGCAATCCCTAAAAATCAGAATAGAACCCCCAGAGGGAGAACATATTTCAATTTAGAGTAATATTTCATATTAATAAACACATTCTTGTTCTATTTTGGTTTTCAGGATGCTGAAGAACGTGTTCTGGGCATGATTTGTACTGAAAACCAGAGAAAATTCCACTTTTTTTCTATCCCATAAACCTGCTAATCATTTATAGATAAGATCATTAGAGCACGCTCAAGTTAAAGTGCAAGATCTAAATCTTTGTGTAATTAGTCAGTCATTTATAAAAATGTTTTTAAAAGCTCTGTAATAAATAACATAATCAGTTCTAGCAGTGTGTCCTTGTTTTCTTTATTTTTTCTTTTAAGAAAGGTCAGTGAAAAGTAAGGTTAATTAGGAGTCTATTATTTATAAGACATATAACTACTTTCCAAACAATGCTTATCACACAAGAAATATTCCAGGAAGCTGATTTTTTGATAATTATGTAAAAGTCAAATTATTCTCAGCTCCCTGCAATTATTGCTCCCAATCTATGGAACAACAAAAATGATTACGTATCTAAAGAAACTTTGTTATGAAAAATGTGTGAAAACTGATTAACTTTTGCACAAGCAATATAAATACACATGCACATGCAAAGCTAGATGGCTGACCAGTGTTTGTGGTTTTATCCTGTGTTTGAGACAGATAGAAATCTCTGATTTAATTTATTGTGAGTACCAGCCTAAATTTCTGAAAGTGACGGATTTGTCAAATTCAAAGGCACTAAGAAAATTTTGATTTTCAGGGGGAAGTTCAGTTTGAAAATTAAGCTATGATTTTTTTTATCAGAACCACATTTTCAAAGTGTGAACACCTAAAATACATCTGAATCGGGTATTAAAAATAAGGTCTGTGATTGAAAACTCTGATGCAGAATTTTGACATAGTGTGGGAGACAAATTATACACTATAAGCAATTGATGCCACAGAGAATTAACAAAATACTATTAAATGTTATGAATGTAAAAATAACCTTTGTCCAAAATCCAGCTAAAATGAAAATGTAACTGTAAAAAGTCTTCTACCAGAAGTCCTTGCTTAATTTTGAAAATAATAAAGATTCTCTGAAAGATCTCGAGATTAAGGGAAAAAAAAAAAAGTAGTTTTAACCAATCAGTAGCTATACAACTACTCCATCATATCTTGTTTCATACACTTTCTGTCCATTAAACAAAACTTATTCTGTCTTCCTATTTCTCTTCAGCAGCCAAAATCAAAACAAAATCAGAACATACATATCTAATAATACACAGCAAGTTTCACTTCTTCAATGAGAAGAGGCCAGGCTATTCTCCAGGCTGTAATATTCCTGACAGCATGTGGTGTGAAGGCCCAACCCCATCTGCTGCTGCAAAATAACAGCTCAACTGCCACTAAGAAATACTGGCTCTTGCCAAGAGTCTCGGACAGATATTTTAGGGAAAAGGGGGCTTACACTTTTCTCCTGAGTGTCTGTTCTTAGGGCAGATTGTCACCTGCCTGATCCAGCAATTGTGCATCTCTTGTGGGTATTCGGTGCCACAAGTGCTGTCTTCACCCCACGGCTGAAGGAGAAGCAGCTCCAATATTTTCTTCTTCCATACCAGTAGACAAAAGGCTTTTCACTTGAAGATAGCTGGTAGAGGATGCTATTAAGAGAAGTTCTGAACAAAGAGAAGTGTTCAGTGTCCTTCTCTGACTACAGTAGAATTAGTGTAGCGCTCAAATTTAATTTTCACATGGTTCCTGTGTAACAATGGTGTGCGGTTTGGAGGATTAAAGCCAAATTCTGATCTCACTGATGTCAGATGAGATACCCCAGTGATGAATGTGGTTCTTGGCTTCCCAAGCAGCCGTCAGAGTCAATGTGTTTCTAATAAGATGGAGACTCGGTAGGGGCCAGGTGCTCTATTATAGTTTAAATTGTTAGAGTAGCAGGAGTTGTGTAGAAGGTTAGTAGATGGAAAATGTTTTCTGCTTTCCTTGAACTTGTACTCCTGGCCCAGAAATTCAGTTGCTGCAGCCCAGCGTTTACACTGGCTGAGCTTCTGACTGAGGCTTTCTTTATAAGCCTTTTATGTAATAGTAACAAAGCAAATACTTGATGTGTATTTGCAAGAGAACTCAGTTTCAACTGTTTAATTTATTACTTATTTTGTTTTGGGGCAGAATTTTACCTGTCCACCACTAAGTAATTGTTTTCCTTGTATTTTCAAAAGCACTTTTGTACCTACTATTTACATAAATCCTTAGTTCAAAGGTAGCTGATGCTTATTAAATGTACTACTGAACAAAGTATTTAATGCAAGCTAAACACAAAACCTGTGGCTGGATAATAATGCTGTAATAGAATAAAATGTTCTATTACAAGACAAAAACTAAATGAAGCTTCACATAGTCAGACCTGAGTAATTTCAGACCACAGAGCTGTAAAGAAGCTGTCAAGCAGGGGGGTGATTTGCTGCTGTATTGATGACTATCCTGATGGAGACTCACATCTTGTAACCATTCCATGAGCACTTCTCGCAGCAGCGCAGCACCCCAAGGGCTACTGCTGGGTTGTTTGCAAAATCAGCTTCCTGGCACTGGGCTCTTTTTCAGAATAGGGAAGCTGCTCACCAATAGCTGGTCTTCAGGATCTGCAGTGTATATGCTTCTTGGCAAAGCAGAACAGGGTCTTCTGCTCAGACAGCACCTGCAGTGGTGCTCAGCGCCTCCATCTCCTCAGCTATCCTCCCCAGAAAGCAAGGCTATGCACGTAAGGGGTGCTATGGCCCTAAATTCCTCCTCTTGGCTTCATAAGTCCTGCACATTTTCAGGGACCCCAGAGAGAGAGATTGGGGAGAAAGCTGCAAGTATACCCATAGACAACACAAACTGAAAGAATCCCAGTTACCAGTAAACTCTCTTTTTGTTTGAGTGCCTATTTATGCGTATATTCACGTAGTATGTGACTTCAGGCAGTACCTCCAGCATACCGCGGTGTAGCTGGAGAAGTGCCCTAGTGTCCTTTTAATGAATCAAGGCAGAAGGACTCTTTCTCATGATAGAGTGGTCTTGTGCCTAAAAGTATCTGTATTTGTGTAGTGCAGTTAGAGGGAGGGTAAATGGAGTCCAGATGGCAGCTTTGCAATTTGCAGAGATTAAAACATCCTACAGAGAGGTCACTAGTACCATCTGAGCTGTAATGGAGGTTCAGATCATACCGTGCTGCCCTGCCTTACTGATGCTTAACAGGTTTTAATGTCATCTGTGACCCACTAAGACAGTCTCTGCGTGCAGATAACTGACCCTTTACAAGCCTTGGGACACAAATTTCAAGAGACAGGAAAAAATTTATATGTTTTTCATCCTGTCCAGATTTTTTTAAAAAAAGACATGGATTATACAGAACACGCAAGAGTAGTAGACAGAAAGTAAAAAGATGGACAAGAGCAGGAGCAATGTTTATATCTTTTGGGGAAAGTTTAGTAACCTTTTCCAGCCCACGAGTGTTAACACTAAAGGTAAGCAGACATTTATTTTGGTCATGCTATACTGATGTCCCAAATTCCAGTTCAGTATAAAAACTATAAGGCTGTTTTCTTTCCTTTGTTTCTGAACATAGACTAAGTAGGAAATAATTTCATTTTTTCACATGATGCAAATCATGAAAAGTCCTAGGAACAGACAGTCCATATATTGAACTGACTTCATACCTCCTTTTTAAATTGAAAAATACAACAGTAATTCCTCTGTCATTATAATCTCTTTTCTGAATGAACCAATTTTTAGATATGGCTCACAGTGGGCATTCATTAAATTAAATAAAGATATTAAAATTCCTTTATTTCTGTATATCAGTTGGCTAGTTGGGGGCAAGGACAATGCAAAAAATCACAAGAATAACAATTAAAACAAGAAATATTTCATTAGTTTTACTCAGTAAAATACTATTCACTTTGTCAAGAGAATTTCTGCTCTTTTAATATCTCAGAAGCATTTGTGTTTATATTTTTATCATGTCTGTATGTGAATATTATTATACACTCATGTACACTTTGCAACACTAGTCTCCTGCTCACATACAAATACAAATGTATTTTAATGATTTGAAAACAAGTTAAAATATGACTATTTCAGGATTACATACAACTGTAGTCTTTTCAAATGTTTTTTTCTTGTACAACTTGGTACTCTGTAAATGGAAAGCGTAACTATTTGGTTCATTGAACCAAGCATCTGTAAATCACAAAAAAAAAGTAAAAGGGCAAAGTCTTGTGAGCAATAATGTTATTAACTTCCATTGAAAGCCGTTATACAGAATAGTATATTTTCCCTTTGGAAAAGGGTAACATGTTTATAATTTGGGAGAAAAGAAAACCTAAATCAGAAGCAAAACAACTACCCAGGTAAGTCTTCTTACTTGGTATGTGATTATCATGCTACCAACACATTACAAAATGAGACAGATTCACTTACCCTTCCTGGGGTAACTGGTACAAAATAAGGAAAGCCTATCTAACATACATGTCCAAGAAACAAATCTTATAGAAAGCAAAAGCCCTGTGCTGAATGGTATTACAGAGGTTAGGGTGCCAAAGATTTCAGAAGTAGTTGAGGTTGAAAAACAAGTGCGCCTGGAGATGTTTAAGGGAGAGGTCAGCTACAGGTTTCCAGATGGCTGAAAAAAAGAGCTGAACAGACCGAATAAGAACTGGTGTCCTTGTAAGAGGCATCGTCTAAATTAATCAATCACAAACCTTTTGAAGTTTAAGTTTAGCTTGGAAAAGGTGTTTAGTTCAGGGCTGATTTCCACTTTGTTGAAATTATTAAGCTGCAGACTTCAGAGTTCAGGATTTCTCAAAATCACAGGGACTACTGTATGTCAAGATCACACACATAGTCTTTGTTGAGGAAAAACAGTTGTCCATTTGTCCGGCTGATGCGAATAAGGTCAAGGGAGTTCAACACCTGCTGTAGAAAAACACGCTCAGCAGTTCCCACGTTGTGCTACAACAGGTGCTGGACTCATCTAACCTTGGTCATGCTAGAAAGACAACTGTTTTCAGCGCTATCTGATGGGAGAAGGAAGCTCTGATATGTTTATTAGCAATATTTGTACTGTGGTTATGTCTTTTCATTCTTCAGGAAATTAAGAACTAATGGGTTTTGTTAGGTGATTGAAGTCTCTTCAAAGGGACTTCTTTTGGCCTAAACCCTCTGTGTTACTTCAAGATGGGTGAATGAGGCTGGTACTTGTCTGTACTCGTGGAAAATGATTCCTTGAACTACCTAAGAAGCTGGGCTGCCATATGAAACAACAAAAGGTGGACTCAGTTTGTAGCATGACGCTCTAACCCGTAGTGGCACAGAACAGTAAATTGCCTAGTACCACAAAAAAACAAGTCATAAAAAAGACAAAAATTTTTGCAAATAAGACCACCAAATTCAGTTAAGCATTGTTACAACCAAATAGCTCATGTACAGCTTCATAAACACTTCAACTGGTGCTCTTAAATGTCCAGATATATTTACTTTACTCCTCTAAAGCACATTAAAGAAAAAGTGTTCTTTGTTATCTGGGAGTATTTGGAATCTTTAGCAGTTCACTTAACACATCATAATGTCTGTCACGGGCTTTCCTAAAACACCAGGGAAAAATGCATACCTCAGGAGAGGAATAAATCTGTTAAAAGGTATTAGTGTAATTAAGTAGGTCACCCTGCAGAGGTGAAGTGCCTGTTAGTATCAGTGGATTTTAGTCCTGATTCAGCAGAGTGCTTAAGCAAGTTCCACTAAAATCTGTAGGCAAATATATGTGCAAGTTCTTTTCTGAGACACAATGTCTAATTGGTTTTATGCCTGTTCTGGGCGATTTTGCCTTTCACTTCTGAGTGAAGAGTCAGCCTTACAGCACATGACAGAGCCAGATGTCCAAACATAAATTATACGTCTGTCTTTCAAGTTTATTGCTCTTCTTCTCCTGACTTGTCTCAGTGTAAACCCATCCTATCCCAAACATACGTGCTTGAGAGTTGCTTTCAAACCCTTGTATATCCTGTGATAAATCTGCAAGAAAGCAGAGCAATGACTTTAATATTTTCAAGCCTGTGGATGTTCACACAGAATCACAAAGAAAGGCTGAGGTTGGAAGGGGTCTCTCGCAACTGCTTAGTCCGGTCGTCCCTGCTCAGAGCAGGGTTAGGTAAAGCAGGTTGCCCAGGGCCATGTCCCATTGGGTTTGGAATTATCTCCAAGGATAGAGGCTCCACAACCTGCCTTGGCAACCTGTTCCAGTGTTTGAGCAGCCTTGCAGTGAAAAAAGCTTTTTCTTACATTTAAATGGAATTTCCTGTATTTTAACGTGTCCTCTTGTCCTTTCACTGCGCACCACCGAGGAGCCTGGCTCTGTCTTCTCTGCTCCCCACCATCACAGAGTTGCACACACTGAGAAGACCCCCCTGAGCCATCTCTTCCCCAGGCTGAACAATCCCAGCTCTCAGCCTCTCCCCATATGTTGCTGTTAGGAATTAAGATTAGGCTATTGCTGTCCTGTAAGAGGCTGACACTGTTTGCCTGAGGGACCTTGCCCTGGAAGCAGGTGGAAGTCCTGCTGAGAAAGGTTTAAGTGAAAGCTACTCTAAGGGGAAACAGCTCATTTTTTTCTAGTGAACGCCGATTTAGAGTATGGACTAAGTCATCCTCAAGGAGGAATTCTAGGAGTGGCCCACCTAAGGCAGAATATATGATCCAGCTTTTGTGGTATAATCTTATTGTGGAGGGTTTTTTAAATTAAAGACAAACACCATCAACTTGATGAACCAATAATTTTCACGTTGTAGGAGAGCACTAGAAGATTGAACTGTTTTTCACATACATTACAGAAAACTGAAAGATTGTTTGCAAAATACGTCTCTTTCTGAAGCATTTAATTTCGGTACAAGCTTAGTAAACAAAGCCCAGAAAAAGGCAAACAAGGTTCATGCAGCACTTAAAGCACAACCCATCAGAACAACTGGCTTGTGTACTACTTTTTTTAGGTCCTAGATTCAAGATTCTGAGGAGTGTTTGCTGACTCCGACAGCCCTTTGCGTGATTCTTAAAGGCTGTAACACAAGTCTTCTATCATCTCTGACATTCCATGGCCAGGTCTCCTCTGGCTATTTGATGGTCTTTATTTGCTACTTTTCATTGCTAAATCTGTCTCATGTTGGGGAAATTTTGAAAATAGTGAGGTCATCTGGCTCTGTCATTACAGTTGAAATTCATTTGCCTGCCTGATACTGCACTACAATGTTATTTAAAGCCATGATAGGATGTGAAGTATGCTTCCTTCACCTTTCTGTGTTCAGGCTCCTCGTGGACATGGCAGGGGAACTGGTGTTTCTGATGTCCCTGTAGATAAGAATAGCCTGACATAAAAGATGGATCCCAAAGGACTGAACAAACAAAGTGAGTGTTAGGAGGAGCTGACAGACCAGCTGTCACTGCACACAGAAGCCAGTGAAGGACAAGGTATGTGAACTCTTCATTAGGTACAAAATCCTCATAGCTGTTCAGACAAGGAAATTCTTTCCCTTTTTTAAATCCTAAAGATGAAATCCTAACCACTCTAATGCAAACATTTTATCTCTTAGTCATTCTAGAAATGACTGAAGAATATTTTACTGTCATGCAAATAGGAGATCCTTACTAAACATGCACGTATTTCAACTTCTTGCTCTCCCAGAACCTGAGAGCCTGTTCAGATAGGAGGAGAGATGCTCCTGTGTGCTGAGCAACCTCTTTGCATGGTATCTGCAAAATTCTTTGTGTGCTGGGAAGTGCTCCAGTCACATGAAGGATCTCATGCAGTCGCATGTTGTGGTTGGCCTGTTTTCCAGAAAGACCTCACAAAGCTGTGAAAAAAAAAAACAAAAACAAAAACAAACAAACAAAAACCAAAACAAACCAGTTTAATTAGCATTAGTGTAAAAAAAAAAGTGAATTCATTAACTTTGGGGAAAAATAGTCTAAAGTGCCCTTATGGAATGCTGAACTTGAAATTGGCAGTTACTCCTCAGGGAAGAGAGCTAGCAATCATCACCAGCAGTTTCTGAAATCATCAGCTTAAGATGCAATAGCAGTTAAAAGGCCAAAACAAAAAAAGGCCAAACTTCATCAGAAAGGGCACTGAGAACATAACAGAAAGCATCATTTTGCTGCAATGCAAAATCTCATACTCACATCTTGGGCACTGTGTGCAGTTTGATCCTGACATCACAAGGAGTCATAGTGGAGACAGAAAAGGTGCAGAGAAAGGCAAGAGAACTGATTAAGGATGTCAAATAACTGCATTAAAAGGAGAGACTTAAAGGGCTAAATCTTCAATTTTGAGTGGAAAATGTTCAGTGAGAAATGTGAAGGCACTCAATAAAGTGAGCTGCTAACTCATTAAATCCTTCAGTAATAAAACTAGGTGTCACCCAGTAAAACTAGTGGGAAATGAGTTGAAAACAGGTAAAGGTATATATTTCAGTCAAGTTCTGAAATTTGCTGCCATTAATTTTGGAGGTAGATAGTTTCAGCAGAGGATAAAAGGAATTAGAAACTCCCAGAAAGCCAGTCCAATAGTATGTTAAAGAAAATAGAAAGGAATTCCTTAATCAATGACGGTGGACACAGGAAGAATAGCAGGGAGACAGAGTGCATGCTCTCCCTGAACAGCATCTCCTGCTGCCACTGGTGGAGGTAGAATGCTGGTCCAGCACGGTAGGGTATTTCTTATATTCTTATTTTGAACATTGGGCCCTACTAAGACGTAATTTACATCTGCTTCACACCACCTCTGTCTCCTCCCTTTTCCACAGCCTCATGTACAAGAGCCAGCTGGTCTGTGGATTAGAGAGCAGTAGATCAGGTCAATCTAATAGTTCTGGTGTACGGAGTGACAGAGTGGTACAGAGACGGCAACAACATGTAGTAAGTGCATGAGAATCTCAAGCAACATCTGGAGAGTGTGAGACATGGTCAAATGATTAAGCCATCTGCTCCGTATCATGCCTGGCTGTTTAAGGACTTCTGTCAGAGGAAAGCATTGGGAACATCATGCTGATAGGCAGTAAAAACAAAAAATATAAATTATTCCTTCTGATTCCTTCTGTTCGCCTTTTGGCTCCTGCTACAGGACTTGTTGAGAGTAGGATTATGGGAGGCCATGAACAAGATTAAAATCTGTGCCCTACTTAACCACCTCAGATTTTGTATGTGGGAAGGAAGTGGCCTAAATCTGACCCATCTAATACATATAATATATTCCACGGCATGTAATGTTTTGACAGCTTAAGTAGATATACGAGCACTGAATTGGTAACTCATTCAAATCAAAATTGGTATGCCTCCCATCTAAGTTGCAAGTTCTGGTTTTATTCAGATAATTGTGTTTATTTTTTCTTTTCCAACAAGATAATTGTGCATATTACTTCAGTCTCTGTTATGTGTTAGTCTTGTCCAGGTTTTTTCTAGTGCACTCTCATGAAACTTTAGATACAGATATCAGCTGTGTCGGTAATGGGGAATGTAGGTGCTGGACAGGAGCAGCGGGTTGAGAATTTATTTTTCCTGCCTCACAAAGACATTGTTTAGGTCATTTTTTTTTTTTCCCTCAAGTACAACACTACCTGGACCGTGTGAACTCATCATAAATGGGCTGATCTTCATAATGTGCCTGTTAGGAACATTTCCATTCTATAAATCAGGAGCTAAGACACAGAGAAATTTGTGTTTTCTCAGGAGAAGTCAGTGGCAGAGAGATAAAAATAGCTCTGGATTGCCTTAACCACGAAGCTGCTATAGATCAGTGGAAATGATGGGCCATGGAGCTGGTCTCTTGGTGAGTTTGACACAACCGCAGAGCACCTCTAGGGACAGTCTGCAGGAGAAAGATCGGTTTTATCTGCAATATCTAATCTCCTCTAATAATGATAATATTTGGCACACATCAGATACTTTCCTTCCAACTATTTAAAGCCTTTTGGCATGCCTGTAATACAGGTGAGTGGTATAACGGGAATTGTACCACTGGGGACCTCCACAGGCACAAGGGGAGAGAGGCCAGGTCAGTTAGGAAAGCTCTCAATAGATCCCAGAACCTTGGACCTCGTCACTTGCTTTACTCACATGAAAACTTGTGACTTACTTTTTTCTTCAGTGCTCCCCTCCTCTTCCTTTTTTCTCTTTCTGCATTTCTTTCCTCAAATTGTTTTTTCTTTGTCCAGTAAAAGGCTGGTTGCTCTTGACAGCTCAGCCTCTGAGTGTTAAACCATTTTGTATTTTCTGACTCCTGAACCCCTGCTTGCAACCGTCTGGGAAACCTGTATTAGCACTCAAGAACAGGGTTCTCATACTTCACAGAGAGAGAACCAAGGGGATCAGGAGTGTCTCCTGAACTTGCTTTATTCATGTGGAAATCTGACAGGCAAATAGTTGCTGCCATTGCTCGGAGACAATGAATTAACAGTTTGGAAATAGTGCTTCCCGCATTCCCTCACCTTGTCCTCAAGCCTGGAATGAGCATGAATCATGAGCGGATGTGCTTGCAGATAGTCTATTCTCATACCAATCCACGTTCTGCAATAATGCTGTAGTATCTAATTATTTTTGGAAAAAAATTGCTACCAGAAAAATGTTGCATATATATCTCCATAAGTTATACCTTTCCCTTTTAAAGGACCATCAGAAATAGAGGTCAGCAATTTACTGTGGAGGTACCAAAGGCTGGGGAAGTGGACTGCTGCCTCTGTCAGTTGCTATCTCAACAGCTTTGTGAGATGATAAAAAATATGGATATGACTTTGCAGTACTTAATCCCAAAACATGAGTTCAGCTGCTTAAAGGAATGTGTCTAGATACAGTCTTTGTCTGCCCTTTCCCTCCTGGATCTCATTTTGTTGCCCTTTTGCTCCTGCCTTTTATCTTTATTCTCTTCTATGCCATCTGTACTACTTCTCTTCCCAGAATTTGACAGACATTGCTACAGAGGTCTTCTGAGAAGCCTGGTAGGGCAATGCGAGGTTCGAGAGCCATTCTGCAACATATTTAAAACAGAGCTGGGGAAGACACTGAAGGATCCCTGCCCTCATCTGGTTTTAGCTTTGAAAGCTCAGTTAAGCTAATTGTTCCTTTGGGTTGCTAGAGCTCAAAGGAGCAACAAAAGTGATTAAAAGGATAAAAAATGAAAAAATACTTTTATAAAAGAGATGTTGGCATAGGTTTCTGGAAAAAAACAATCTTGCTGTTTCCCAAACCCATGAAAAGAGGAATGGCTGAAAGAACCTTGCTCGTCCACAGGCTCTAACTCTGAGTGCAATTTCATACTGATTGAATGGCTGAGGGAGGGTTATGTGTGTCTGTTTCTCCCATTTAATGGGTCATGTTAGACTGGTCTATAAACAAGCTTCCTGTTGGCTTTAATTTTTTTTCTCCCATTCGAAGGGAATAACACAGTTTATAGTAAAGTGGGTTGAGTTATTTTGGCAGCAGGCTAACTCAGGTACAGAATAAATCTGGCCCTGCAGCCCTTAGGCAGGTAAGCATGTCTTGTAATCTGGAGTTCTTGGGGCTCAAAAAAAGTCCCCTTATTTTGCAAGCAGTCAAATCCTTGTCTGCATTTTTGGACACAGTATCAATACAGTCACAAAGCCGAGCAGTTCAAAGATTACCAATGAAGAAAGGCAGTTGCTCAATTTCTTTTTTCTGTCAACACAAAAATGAAAGAGTAAATCCTGTGGGAACACATTATACATGCACATAGTTGTAGCAAAGAGCTTAGGCATACTAATACATTTCTCATGTATTTGAAATTTTATGCCCCTTAATGGAGACTACTGAAGTCTTTGATTGGGAAAGCTTGGAACCAAAGACAATAAAACACAAAATGAACTGGAAAATCCCCTGTGATATGATGCAAAACTGAAGAGGAAAAACTGTAACTCAGGGCAGAGAACATTCAGTTCTCTGTGAGGAGTTGTGAAGGGGCAAATGAAGAACAGTAATTAAGTGCCTAAGTCCGCTTCACTACACACTGTCTGGGTTATCCATGCATTGGGATGAGCATCTCTCTGTAGCCACAAAACTACAGTAAAAGGTGAATTCTGACATGCTTGTTAGAAAATATATGACAGAGCAATTTGTTAGAAAATATGACAGAACAATTTTTGTTACATCTGGAGAAAAACAAAACACATCATCTTTAATGTTAAATCTTTACATCTTATTTCTACACACGTTCTCTTTGCTTGCATAGGCAAATCCAAAAGATCCCTTTACAACTTTCATACTTAGACTCTTGGTGTAAGTAATGAAGTTGTAACAGTCATTCAAATTTTTAAGAAGGCCAAGGACTCATTAAATAAGTAGTATGCTCATCATAACTTTTTTCTTTTGCTGCCATTTAAGAAATTGTTTTGATGTTATTTTGAGGATTTTGCTTATTTTCTCCTGCCAGTATCAGATCTTATGTTCTTACCCTCCTGACTTCAGCCTGGCATAAGTCACTCTACTGCAGCACCATCTATGAGGATGAAGATGTAGATGTTTAGCATATGTATCCTGTTCAAAAAGCAACAACTGGTCTCTATGCCCCAACCCTGGAGGGGTTCAAGGCCAGCCTGGATGAGGCTTTGAGCAACCTGGGCTAGTGGGAGGTGTCCCTGCCCATGGCAGTGGGGTTGGAACTTGATGATCTTTAAGGTCCTTTCCAACCCAAACCACTCTATGATTCTATGATCTCTCCTGTAAAAGGACACTTCAGAGATTCAGCACATTCTTACATCAAAGAAGAGATTATTATTTGGAAAACATTCAAGCAGAAAACTATTTAGGTAGAAGATAAAATACAAAATTTTTAGAAGTCACAATACATAGCTGGTCTATATTTGAATCAATCTGTATGGCTTTTTGTTTCTGTGGTTGCTCAGTCCTTCACATGAATAATTTGAGGTGAACTGGGTCTGAATCCTTGCATACATGTTCCAATGCCACAAGGAAACCATTAGACTTACTCAGTCACTCATGTCAGCAAGAGACAGGCAGGTCAATGGGTGCTCACGGCCACTCCCAAACCTGCTTTATAGAAGAGATGCGAACATAGCTGCTAGGAGTGATTCATTGCTGCTGCTTTTCAGCTCAGAAGTGACGCAATCTCATGTGGGAGGGAAGCGGGGAGCTAGTGGGTAGCATGAAGAATTAAACTGGTATCAGAACGATGAAGAAAAATGAATAAAGTAATAAGCATGTAGCACCTCTGGTTTGTAGTGATGAAAAGGGGGAACCATGCAGCATGAGGCCAGCTGGGGAGTTATAAAACTCAGTATGACAAGTCACATTGAACATCTGTACAGGGAAGAATGGCTTGCACTTGTCTAGGTGCATTGTGTTTTGTACCAGGAGGTGCCAGTTCATAAGGATCCCATTAAGAAAGGCACTCAGACTCCATGAAGTATCACTTAAAACACCAGTTATTGGGGTTAACACTATAAAGAGGAAGAGGATGGTCAGTGACAGGGGAGTTCAGCTTTGCCAAGTATGTTCGGCCTTGGCTGGGCAGGCCAGGAGTGAAGTGTATTTTCTATGATGCATTTTCTATGTGTCTCAAACATGTAGCAGTGTCATCTGAAAAGTCTTCAGGTCAACCACCCTGGCACATCTGTGCCCTTCTGCCGCCACCTCTGGTATTGATCTTGCCATGGCTCCTACCGAGGGGAGCCAAGGGGAGCCAAGGGGATTCTTCAAAGGCAGCCCTATGTCATTCTCCCTGACTTCACAGAAAAATAAATATAATGTCCCTCTTTAAAAAAGAGATAGGTTAACAGAACTTCAATTTTTGGAAAAACATCAAACCAGGTATTTAAACAATGTATTTGTAATTACTAGAAGGCCACAGGGTAATAAGTAAATAGCAGGACAGCCTTATAAAGAGCAAGTGAAGTGACATAGCACTAATCTAATTTCCTTCTATAACACGATAATTGGCCATGTGGATACTGGAGAAATAGTAAATGGCCTATCTTAATTTGGTCTTAGATGATATAAGCAACTTGGGGATATATAGTAAGGTAAATCTAATAACATGGTGAATGAAAAACTGATTAGGAAACTGTACTCAAAGGATAGTTATTAATGTTGCTCTGTCAAAAAAGATTATTGTATTGAGTGCGTTTAGAAAGCTCTTTTACTAAATCAATATTTTCACCATTTTCACTAGTGACTTAGATGAGGGGGAAAATTGTATTCAATTTTATTATTAAAATACTAAATAATTAACATATGTTTCAATAAGGACAAGCACAAAGTAATACACTTTGAAGTAATTACTTGCATGATTGAAAGATGGAAAACAAACAGCTAGATGACCTTTCTGTAAGGAGATTTAGCAGATCACAAACTGAATATAACAAAGGGTACGTAAAAATACATGAGACACACTTTAAAAGTATATGTTGTAACTCTCTCAGTTGACTCTGTGAAGTCTTCATGTGGAGCATTATGCTCAGACTTGGGCAGCCCATTTTAAGAAGATTGTGAACCAGAGAGAAGAAGCAGAGTTGATCAAAAGCCTTGAAAATCCGACCCCTGAGATTGAAAAGATGAGGTTTGTTTAGTCTAGGAAAGAGAGACCTGACTGTGAAAAGGATAGAAACAAATTGTTCTTCATGTTTTTGGAGATCAAGAAAAAATATAATGTGTTTAAACTGCAGTGAGGGAAATTCAGGTCAGACACTAGGGAAAACTTCCCAACTGTAAGGTGATTAAGTACTAGAACAGATCTCTCACCAGACACAGTATTTTGGGGCCCTTTAGTGTTCCATATTGGGAAGACTTTGTCAATGATGGAACTCCACAGACTTCATTGGTATAACACCTGGAATGATAGTTAACCAATGACATCACAAAACGTGTGAATTTTGATCAAACCGTTAATATAGGCAAAGCTGATATAAAATGACAGGTCTTGAATTGTATATCACCTCGAGAGGATGAAACAAGTATCTTCCAGTAATAATTTGTTAACTAATGGGAACTACAAACCTCTGTTAGATAGAAAGCCTATAAATCTTAGAAACTCTGTTACGGGAGTCACAAAATTACTGATAAAAATTGAACATGTTTACTAGAGAAATCGTGTTTAGACTTCAGTTTCATGAATCAGTTTCATAAATCATCACTCGTTCTCTCCTAGGAAGAAAGATTCTGAATGCAGCATGCAGAGTTTTGATTGACCACATGACTGGATTTGGAGCAGATTTATGAAGAAGTTCGCATCCCTTCAGTGAAGTGGCTTGGAGGACGGTAGGAGCATGTCCAGTAGATCTGTGTCAATGCAGAGTCCAACTCCTTTGTCTCTCAGACAGGTGGCCAAGAAATATGCTCACAGCATAGGACACCAGCTGTACAGCATTTGGCATCTTGGCAAGGAAGGTAGCTTTAAATAATCGTTGCACCTTTTAGTGACACCACAGAGGCTGGAGAAGTGTTTGGTTTAATTTAGACAGCACTGGTTGTAATTTCCTAAGCACTGCATGGCATTTAACCCCATTTCAACTTATTCCTTCTCACCTCAGGGTGCTTCTTGTGCTTGGAAAGAGGTCCTAGAAGAAAAGTTTTATGGTAGCCTCTCCGTATTGCTCAGGCCATCCTCCTTGAGACATTTTAGTCTGTTTATACCATCTGGCACTTCTGTTTCTTCTGAAGCTTTCATTAGAAAACCTTATCTCCTAAACATATGATATTGACCACATTAAAAGACCTCTAGTGTTTTGACTAGATTGCATATGCCAGTAGTCCTTATGGTGCCATCTTAGAGGATATGATGGAGAATGATGATCTTTTTATGTTTAATGAAGCCTATGGAGAAGATCTTCCTTGGTCTTAATTTTTTTTGTACTAGTCTTTATCATATCCTGTCAGTTTTCTGTCTTCTTACATTTTATGGCTTTTCCACAAGTACTTCCTCAAGTGGGGGAAAAATATTTCCTGGGTGTAAGTTTTCAGGTTTGTTAGAACTGTGTGGAACTATACAAGGATGATCCCCTTGGCCTTATAGAAAAGTCCTAAAAGTTTAAATTTAATCGTGGTCTAAAATTAGAAATCATCTGAAAAAAACCCCAACCTTACCCAAAAAGCTGATTTACTGTTAGTACCGCATCGTGTCTTCCCAAATGCTCCTACAGCCTGACAGCTCCAGTGCTTTGCTCTCTCCCTCTTAGCTGGCCTGTAATTCTCTGTACTATAAAAGAGGGCTTTGCTGTCATTTTCCTGTGGTTTTTCTCTTTCTCAGGCACCTCCTTCAGCTTTCAGCACTGTATTGCAAGCTCCAGATGAGATCCCGCTTTCACGTATAACTACAGTTTCATGAGCGGTGCTTTGTTTCGGTGCAGAAGCGTGCTGGGCCCTGCTTCCCAGAGCCATGGCTACCCTGCACCACATTCGGTCATTTCTACCAGGGAAGGTGGCACTGTCACTTGATGGAGTTTTACAGATTTTGGATCAGTGTTACTAACAATGTAAAGGGCAAAAAGCAAGGATAAATTGGATCTCAGCATACTGAGTTCTCCTACTTACATAGCATGTGAGCACACCTAAATTTCAGATTCAATAAATATACAACACATTTTCACAGAAGATGAGAATCCACCGCAGGCATGAAATGTCCTTCACTTCTTGTGTTTTGTAAAATGCGCCCCTTGCAAATGCAGATGGGATGGGAGTAAATAAGATAATTCAGCAAAACCCAATTCATAAAAATAAAAATGTA
>NW_010141204.1:20964-25930 GCF_000699245.1 Pterocles gutturalis | reverse complement strand
CTTCCCTCTGGCAGTTTCAATGTTTAAATCACGCTTCATGTTTCTTTTAAACAGTCTTTAAACCTGCCTAAATGGAAAAGTTATTCCAAAGCTTGAAAATATCCTCTATCATATTATTTATGAACACAAAATATTTTTCCAGGACCAAATATTATTTCTAAGATTGTTTCCCCAGGAGTCCCATTATGAAATGAACTTTAAAGCTACAGTTGGAAGGTGAATTTAATACCAGTCATATAAAATATAAAGTTCCAGTCCTGCAAACACATCTGTGTCTAACTTTAAGCTGACGAATATTTCTACTAACTCAGTGGAAGTACTCCCACTAAAGTTAAATACGTTTATTAAGTGTTTGGAGGCCTGGATCTGAAAGTACCACAATAATAATCATAAGTAAATATTTGTACAGCCTTTCTTTTCTCTAAATGTTTAATTCTCTGAACATCTTTAGGATTCCTAGCTAAGAAGTTTGTTTTGCAATATTAAAAGTTTTGGAGCAAACCCAAAAACTAGAACTCTGTAAAGCTTGTCAGTTTTGATTTACATGAGCATCAACCATTTCTGGGTACTCCAGTTCTGGTTTGTAACCCTGCAATTTAAGATTAGGATGCTGTGTTCAATTTAATTCAGAAAAAGAAAATTTAGTAACTTCAGTTGCAACATTGTGAAATAGAAATGTGTTGGTTTGGGGTTTGATTGAAACCAGAAACAGGACAAATAGCTGCTTATTTGGAAATTCTTAAAGGTAGGTCAAATTTAGAAAAAATAAAATAAGTTTGTTTTGGAGAGGACAATGTTTCCAACTTGTCTAGCCTAGAAAAACAGACCTTGACTGAAAGCATTTAAATTCTTTAGACAGAAATTTGCAGTTAAATAAGTGTAAGCACAATCTGACAACTTTTTAAGTGTGTTTGTGAGCACAAGGCACATTGTTGCAGTGTAACTGCCACACTTTGTTTTAAATATGGACTATATTTGTTATCAGAGCCAAAAAGAGACAAAAGGAAGGAAAATGAGTCTTCCTTAAGCATACATTTCACAGGCACACAAACATAGTAGCAATTCTGCTTCCTAAGATTCATTTAGGCATAGAAATATCTATTATTTTGTTACATATTCCATATTTCCTTGAATACTGCCTGTGCATATGTGGTGGCCACAGCCCATCAGCATTAGAGTTTCAGAGACTGGCAGAGTTCACAGTAGATTTGTGTAAAGCACCTACAGCCCAGCTTTTGAGGAAGAAAAACAGCCACTTTGCAACCAAATGCAATATGTGTATATATATTAGGAAGTGTGGAATTTTAAGGCAAAAAGTACCCATTAAAATTTGAATGGAACTTGCAGTGTAAACTTGTGAACATTTGCAGTATGTCATTTGTTGTCTTTATTTTTAAGGAAACTTGCACTTCAGCTCAACATACAATCTCTCCAAAAGATCTCAGAAATGAATAATAATGCTGATTATTTTAAATGACAGTAGGAAAGTTAAACAAAACATAAGCACAGCGGAAATACTGCATGACTCCTATTATATGAATTCCACCATCAATTATATCTAACTCAGCTGCCACATTCAGTGTCTGCAATAAAGAAAAAATAAAGTATCATTTTGGATAAATCCAGATATTACTGCATTCTCTAAAAATATAAAAAAAATAAAACCACATCGCACAGTTGCCACGGTCTTGTGACAAAAAACCTGCATCTGGAAAACTCCTTCAAAACCAGAACGAATTGTCATAAAATACTCAGTGAAGAATTCCCAGCCCCTTGAAGCATACAAATGCCAGTTAATTCCAGATATCCCTGACTCTTGTAGTATAACATCATACAGAAATCTCCCTTCCCCTGGCACACCAGTGCTCCTCCCTGCCAGGGTTCTGCACATACATTGACATTGGGTGTGCTGGAGGGGTTGTTTTAGACAATCTTTATCCTTTCATCAGGCTTCTAGAAAGAGTCTTATGTTTTCATTCCCATACTCAGGTTTGCAGCAGTAGACAAAAAGAGAAGAAAAACCAGCATACAAATCAGGAGAAGGTAGGGTTGACAAAAAAATCTTTCTTCTTCACTCCTCACCTTTTCCATGCTGAGTTGTACTAGACCTTGAGATTGGTTTCCTTTCCAAAAATGAGAAATAGAGGACAAACATTCAGATACTTCGCTTGACAAAGACTTACAAAAAACTGTCAAACCAACAGTATCTGGGAAATAGCCAGGGAAAGATCATATCTCCTAGTTTTATTTCTCATAATTGAACCCAATCTGTAAAAGGTTTGCACTGGCAACAAAATTCAATCTGCTAGAGTAAAACCCTTCCTTGGAGCAAAAAACCTATCTTTTATCCACTTCTTAAATTAATCTTTGCCAAGAAAGTATACATAGCTTGAAAGTTAAACAAGATATTTTTGTTCCTAGCTACCCACAAAAGAACATCCTTCAATATTGTTTTGGAAATACTGCAGCACAATTAAGATAGAGTATAAATCACAGAAAGAATATTTCCTGTAGCCTTTGAAATGTTCTAAAGCTGCCTGAAGTGAAAGCAAAGGCTTTACTGTTGCTTGATGCCAAGTGAATATTCCTTTCCAAGAAACCAATTTATGATTAAGATCTCACCAAAATAAAAAAAAAAAGTTCTCTTGCATTTCAAAGACAAAAAATATTACAGTGCTTGCATATATAGTGTTCAAAGTAAAAGAGAATCCATAAATACCCAATAACTGCAAACAGGACTTCATGACCTGCTGGGAAAGTAAAAAGCTTTGGGCCATGCTCAGATCAGAATGGTCAAAGTGATTTTAAAGCAGGAAAGAACTTTTGGGGCAAAGGAAGGAGAGTCATAAGAGAACAGGGAGAAGGGTACAAAGAGTTTTAATAATTAAGGGCCTCAAAAAGAAGATCTTTTATTTCAACTCTGCTATGAGAAAAATGTGGGAAATGAAGCAAGCCTGCATTTTCTCCCCTCTCCACCCAGTCAGGTTGTCTGAAGGAGCTCTTGAAGACAGAGGAAATCATTCAAAGGCCCTTTTGTGGAGGACCTTGATCTCCCTGACATCTACCAGAGTGCACACTGGCTCAGCTTATTAACACAGAAGCAAAACTATGTTTGCACTAAAGTCAATAGTCAAATTCCCATTTAATTCCCTGACATTAACAAAGGTACTTCAGGAGTTTATCTCAAGATATTTGGTAGACACACAAAGTTTCCATTCAGACTCTGGAAATTCTTGCTTCTTGTCTCGGCATTTGTTCTGAGAACTGGCTTAGGAGATGTGTGTGTCTCCCCTTCGATAATGAAGACTTATGAAACGCCACTGAAGCTACATGTAATTGCTGCTTGTAGTCGCATTTCTGGTCTTTGTATATGTACAAGTTTGAATCTTCCTGTCTGAGGTAAGGAGATACTATGTGAGTAAATAGCTGCACGGGATCCACAGAAAGGATGAGATCAAAGGGCAGACATACTTTTTCATCATTTAGAAGGTGCCTCCTTCTCTTACCCCATTTTTTTTTAGCTGAGACAGTTACAGAGACAAAAGCAAAATAAACACCTATGGATAAGAGGAGTTATTTCTGAAACTAAATGCAAGCTGATTACCAGTGGATAGACCTTCATTTATTAGAAATGGAGGAAAGTGAGAAAATAAGGATAGACACAGTGTCTTCTTTGCTCGATATTATGTAATAGTAATTTGATTTTTTTAAATAACATCAGATAAACAAGCAGTAAAGTGGTCAATGTTCCAATCTTAAAAGTCATCAGTATAGAAACAATGTTAATAACACAAGGATTCTTCAAATAGGTTTCTAGAAATGATCAGTTTAGTAAACACAAATGCTCTAATTTCAGTGCTGCAGTGCTGGAGCACTTGGAAGCTGGACAGCTGAACCATCATTTAGAAAAATATTCGTAGCTAGATTCCAGACATTTTGAAATGCACTCTGTTCTGTACTTACATGTGTCCAAACATTGCTAACAGTGATTTTTAAAAGTTATGTAAACTGTGTAAGATTTAGTTGATTCAAATGGAAATGGCTCACCACCCCATAATGAAATTATCATGTTAGAGCACTCTCTTTCAACGTCTCATAGTGAACAACATTTTATGCAAAACCACATTTTTTTTCCTAATTCCTGAAGAAGGCAAGTGGCATATCAGGAGAGGTACACCTTATGCAGGCAATGCAAATATTAATAATCTTGTAAAGATCCCCATTGATGTATTTTAAAGGAAACAAAAATTTCCCACTTGGAAGAAGGAGAGAAAAAGAGGAAACAATGACATAAAGTGGAGAGCATATAATATGGGTTAGATGGACTAATCTGTTAAAGTTCCCAGAAGCTCTTACTAACATAATTTTTAAGAGGGTTGTACTGATTTCTTTGAGCCAAGAATGTTTATTCAGTTTGGGCCTGATGTATTCCATGAACTCTGATGGACTGACTCCTGATTTACACAGCTGTGACACTAAAATCCATCTCTCTATACTTCTAGTTATGCATCTGAGTACTGCTGAAAATGAAGAAGAAAAATAGGAAACTACTTTTCAATTAGTTTCACAAATGGTAGCACAGCAGTGTCCTAAACTCTTAAAAAAACCTAGAGACATTCCTGTGAAGAGTAGGCAGTACTTTTCTTCAGATTACGTAGCTGTCATGACATCTAGTGTCAGGAGATTTTGAAACATAACCAAACCTAAACACATCTGAAATTAGTATCCTGTCAATTATGTCTTCTGAAGAGAAACACACCAGTGAGAGAGCTCTGAAATTGGTTCTGCAAAATATCAAATATTGTCAGCCTAATCCAGAAAAATCTTCAGGGATGGGCTTAAATAAATTCCTAGGGTCACTGAAATCAACAGGGCGAGTCTAATAAGGGGCAGCATGCTCAGCACCTTGCAGGTTGATATCCCCAGTAAGAAATACAAATGGAAAAGTCAGTGTTCACTTTCTAAT
>NW_010141204.1:0-20933 GCF_000699245.1 Pterocles gutturalis | reverse complement strand
TCTTTCCTTCATCTTCTTCCATATCTGAGACATAAGTGGCTATAGGCATGAGTGACGTTCATAAGCAAGACATAGAAGCATAGAAGCATAAAATGGTTTGGGCTGGAAAGGACCTCAGAGATCATTGAGTTCCAGCCCCCCTGCCATGGGCAGGGACACCTCCCACTAGCCCAGGTTGCTCAAAGCCTCATCCAGCCTGGCCTTGAACCCCTCCAGGGATGGGGCATCCACAGCTTCTCTGGGCAACCTGGGCCACTGCCTCACCACCCTCACTGTGAAAAATTTCTTCCTAATATCTAGTCTAAATCTGCCCTCTCCTAGTTTAAATCCATTACCCCTCGTCCTGTCGCTACATGCCCATAAGAATTATGGGGAAGCTGAATGGTCTGAGAATGGAAAATAGCCTGCTCAAATAACCTGATGCCACTTAATTTGTTGGAGATTTTTTGGAGATGCTATAACTCAGCTTACGTATGTTCTCTGTCTCTTACCTTCTCTTAATCAACATTTCCTTCATGAATTTCAACTTGAAGTTGAGCCCAAATAAGACAGAATAAATAAATCAATGGCTAGGTGAAAGATATATTTATTATGAATGAGAAACTTTCTGTCTTCACTCAGTCAATTTAAAAAAAAAAATTGCTAAGTCTAAATGCATCTTCTCTAGCTAAAGACTGAATGGGAATAATTTCCTCCCTGAAGATCTGCTCTGCATGCGAAGTCAAACAGGAAAAGAAACCTCCATGGAAGTGTTATTTTTAGCATCTATAGTAAAGCAGTAAAGCATAGTCATAGTCTTCAACCTCAGGACCCAAAAGCCTGTTTTCTCTTGCTGTTCTTCAGGCTCTGCACAGCCTGGTTTCTTGCCTCTTCTTGCTCCCTGGACAGCATAGGGAACTGGTGAGGATATCGTGGCCCTTTTCAGCCAGTCCTTTGAACTTATCTCATAGTTGAGTCATTAGGCTTATAATGTTATGAACTTTTTTTCATGCATGGAGAAAAGGGATGAATTTATCCTAAAAGCCTCCTCATAACCACTGTTTTGTAGATTATTTTTCTATTTATCAGGAAAGCAACATTACAAGGGATTATCCCACCAGCCATAAAACTGTAATTTCTACGACTGTTTATCATAGTACGGCGTTTTCACAACAAGTGACTTCAACACTAGCCATTGGAAAACAGCTGATTTTCTATTTCCCTGGGGTACAGTTGTCTCACATAAGAAATGCTATTTTGTGAGAGGTTTCAGTTGCTCTGGCAACAGCCTTTGACAAGTTCTGTCTGTGAGGCTGCAGAGAAGAGAAAAATGGCTTGGAGGAGAGGTCCATGCCCTTCTCACTGATGCTCCAACTTTGCTGTACAAACAGTACCATGTTTCTAAGAGCCGCCAGTAAATACATATCAAAGAGCACATTCCCCAACTGTCACAGGGAAATGAGCTTATGAAATAAATACACTGGTTAAGAGTTCACTGGTTCTGATTCTAGCATATGCAATACATGAAGAAACAGAACAATGCTGTTATGCATGTACTTGCCTGAAAGTTTCACTTTAAAATTGTGGTAATGCAGCTCCCAGGCCCACCACGTGTCTTTGTATGAACACCATCAGAGCTGAGAGCACACAGAACGTCAACAATTATAAGGCTTTGAAGAGGTAATTTCATGCAAGTGTTTTGGTCATATTTTTTGCTATCAGAAACGATGATGTTTCTTGCCATTTTCTTTCCTTGTTTTTAGGCAAGATTATAATTATGTGTCTGTGTTGTGGTATGTCAATTCAATCTAATTTATTTGCTATTCAGGTCAAACAGATGTTTCTTTCTATCAATTAATTTTAGTTTGGGGTGGTGCCTCTGTAAAGTTGCTTCCCCTGTCAGGATCATGCCCCAGTAGATGCCTCTTCTTCTTAGGATTTTGGGTTGTCAGAAAATGTTTATTTATGGAACCTCCTGCTACTGAAGTCCAGGGAGTTTCTGGAAAGAGGCCCTTGACTTAACCCCTTCACTTGCTGAATGGGGGGTGGTTGCAGTCCCCAGGCTTCTAAAAGCGCTGCCCAAAGATTAGCTGTGACAACCCTTAAAGGTTTTTTCTTACAGAAAGGTGAGATTGTCCCAGACTCTACAAAAGCTAGTTTTGGCTACTTGACTGTACAAACTACAGATTTCTCCTCTCAATCTTTTGTTGCGCTTCACTTGCTGACAGAATCAGGAAGCAGATATCTTGAGAAAATTTGAGCTCTCTGGGCTTATAACATATCCGCAAGATTCTGGTGTCACCTAGCAAAGTCAGTGACACGATTAAGGAACATGAGGTCAGCAGCATGCTCGTCTGACAGCACTAGGCTGCAAAATGAGTTCTTGGCTGCATGGCAAATTTGGGATCAGGAAAAAATCAGATAATTTAGTAAGGGTTTGACGTCTAATATCTGTCAAGGTGACTCTGCTTACACTGCCAACAATGTAAGTATGACAGAAAGTTAAATGTAGGTATAAGTAGCTACCATTTATCGTTTTGTTTGGTGGTGATGTGTAGAATGAAAATATGATAAATGTGAGAGCAATAAGCAAAAATCTTTTTGCCATTTTCAAAATCGGCTGCCTACGGGACTGTAGCTCCTGTCCCATCTAACGGCACAGAAGAGTTTATCTGGGATTGAAACCACTGTGAGCCCACACCAGATGTTACACTAATCCAGATCCTGCTTCCTAAGTCATGTGATGACAGAGTTTTTCTCCCCTGTTCTTCTAGGATGAATTATTTTCCTAACTTGCAGTAACATTTTCAAGTTCTTTTTGCTGCTGTCTTTTGATGAAGTTTTATCTTCTGCTTTTGAACTAAATTTCTACCATACAGTATTTTACGTTTCACAATAAAAAGTCCTTTACCAAATATTGTTATAGACTATGAGGCAGATTCCCCAAAACTGAGACTGGCTTTAAAATAAAATTACAATACAAATGTATTAATGTTTCTCTTTAATGGTTCTCTTTAAAGATTTCTTGCTGTCAGCATTTAAAATTTGCATTTTAAAGCTTTTCCCTCAAAACTGAAATGCTAGAAATTTTCCTTCCTTTTTTTTTTTTTCTGTAATGAGAACATCTGCAGTCTATAAATATCCTTTTGGTAGCAGTCGAGAATCTCAGGGAACAACAACTATTACAGAACTGTTAAAAAAAATTAAGAATTGAGAGCACTGATAATTGTCCTAATTTTCTTAGTGCTGAATCCTTACAATTAGATTTCCAATCAGAAGCAAGAAAAGAAGGAGTATAATATGGACTCTGCCTCTACATTTGCATGAGAATGAGTGACACATTCACAGTATGGAGATATGCATTAGTATAAAATCCTAACATAAATAATTCTAGCACTGCTCTTATGTAATCAAAGAAGTAAAGAAGCAGCAGAAAGGAGGACCCAGCAATGGGAAAAGGTTAGTGCTGACAATGGCTTACAGACTAACAACTATAATCAGCTCTGCAAGCTGCTATATGCATTCTATCAGTAGATTTTAGGAGGAATGTTTATTGAAGATGATATTCACAGCTCAGCAGTGGTTTCAACAGTCAATCTGTGACAACTGAAAGTCTCAAACAGCATAGAATTTATGGCAGGCAAAAAGCAAGGTTTGCTTATTCATAGACTTAATTAGATGTAAATTGAAGGCTCCCAACAAAGATTTTGACCCCACCCTGGGCTTCAGAAGCCCAGCTCACAAAGGGTTTTGCAGCCTGCTGCTGTGAAAAATCAGGAAAAATGAGCTTTCTTTCAATAGATTCGGGTGTTGCAAGGCCAGCAAGGATCTAATGAGGTTTTTAGAGAAGTCACTGACAAATTTAATTATACACCATGCTGAATGAAATAGAAGTCCTGCAGGAAAAAAAATTATCTTCTAATCATTGGTACTGAATGTATATGAAGGGATATAACTAAGGATTTATGGACAACATTGTTATTCCTTATGTCTGAGACCATCACAATGACACCTCAACGTTCTTTTATATCATTTTCCTGTATTTCTTACAGTTCTGTGTAGTAAAGTATCTTCAGTCTATAACCGTTCTATCAATGTGGAAGTAAAACTAGAAATTATACAAGAGCAGATTTGTCTTCCAGTGTTAGATTGCATATGCTCATAACGATTGTTTAATTATTCCCCTCTCAATCTTACATGTGTACAGGCAGAATAAAACTGTAGGAATGGTTATAACACTGACAGAAATATCAAAACAAACCCACATATGTTGTTTGAATAAATCTTAATGATTATTTAAATATCATAACACTGGAGTGAAGTTTTAAGCTCATTAGAACTCCTTATAGATAGTCTTACAGAAATTCACAAGGACCATATGTATACAGAGCATTTAAATTTGTCAGTAATCACAGTGAAAAAGAACAAATTCAGCTCAAGGACGTCACGCAGCTACATTGTTGGTCCCTTTCTCACAGACTACGTATTATCTTCTTCCTGAGATATTATTTCTGGACTTTTGTAGCCCTGTTAACCCTGTGTAAGTGCTAGCTATGTGTCTGCTCTATCACATTCCCAGAAACCAGAAACTTCCTCCAATATTATGAACAAACAAATAGAGAATTGGTGCAGGAGAGGTAAGTAGACCACCTAGGCTCCTTTAAAGCCCTCTAGGTCTCAAATGTTTTGTGTTATTTCATTTTTAAAGAATGCCTTTTCATCATGAATGATGAACCTGATGACTGACAAAGACAAGAAAGTACCAAGAATACATATGAATTTACTTACTGTCAGCACTTTCAGGGATGCAAGCTTGAATATAGCTGTATCAGGGTCGTTACTTTTCCTGCCCACATGTATACTTTATTTTTTTCCTGTCAAAGAAGTGGACAATGAGAAATGCATTGGCGGTTTATCATATGAAACATCTGAGTAGATGCTTTGTGCCTCTAACATATTAAAGCACACAATCATTCAAGTTATGAAAACTCTGCAGCTCTCTATTACAACAGAAGAACACAGTAGGGTCTCCTATTTTGCTAACAAGTTAGAACGTGCTAATACCTGTCTTTCTATGACATTGGTTCTTGTAAATTATTTTCTTGTTTCCCTGTGCTGAACACAGTAAGAAGTTTTGATCAAATCAGGCAAAAGATTCTAAATGCGGTTGTGATACTGAAGGGGAATTCAGGCCTGCTGAAAGCATTTCGAGCTTATACCTCCTCTGATTAAATACTGCAGTTTTCCACCGTTTTGAGGGACCAGACTACGTGAACCTTTGCCACAAACATAGATTTGTGGCAGAAATTAGCTGTTCCATTTTCAGTCTTAAAAAGGGAAGCACAAGGAGGAATGTTGTCTTCTTTTCCAAAATGCTTTAAGCTTATGTTACAGCTATTTTCTTGTGTGGTTTCAGTCTCCTGTTGCTAATTAAAGCAATCTGGGATGCCATCCTAAAAAAAAAAAAAAAAAAGGCTACTTTATGGTTTTCTTTCTGGATGTAGAATCAATAGCATTAAGAGGGAGTGCATTTTTCCATGTGGCTGATAAGACTTCATAATAGCTGCTGTGAGTAGTAATGAAGGTTGATCCTTTTAGTTCTTCCTTTAATATTTCCTTTTCTTTGCTTACCACATCTAGTAACAATCGTAGAAATGTGAATCACATCAATATCTTATTTCCTAACAAATGTGAATACCAATTCAGTTGTAGAATTTATCCTAGAGATCCCAAAGCCAAAGTGCATGTAGAAACTCTGGATGACATGTTTACAGTATTTCAGAGCCACTGAGAAATCATTCTGTTAGTCTCATAAAGCTGTAAATGTTCAAAATAAACCAGGCATTGATAAGAGATTAATCTTCTCCCAACTCAATGCTCTCACATGTAGGAGAATTTATTTTGGAAAAATGTCACATTCTCTGTAAATGGGTTAACTCTCCAGTTCCCTGCATAAAAACTACTCATATTCCATTAACAGAGTTTAAGGGTTTTTCTTTTACCTCAACTTACAGTTTTCTCAAACATTCCAATTTTATCTCTTATTGTTCTATTTCCTCCTATATGTGGAATTCCTTGCTTGTGTGTCAATACACCCTGTCTGCACCAGCTGGCAAAAAGTTTCCAAACAATCCTAGGATTTAGATTTAAGCTACATGAGCCTGCAAATAAATGTGGACCCATTTGCCAGCAAAATGCCTTTCCTCCCTGCTGGATTTTTAGGTTTGGAATTTAATGAGGCCTTTGAACCTCATCTTGCTCCCTTTAAATGGTAGACTCTGATTTCTCCAAGATAGGCTCTCATGTGTAGAAAACCACTGAACCTCAGCAGCCCTCTTGGTCATCTGTACAGCCTGTTCCTTCTCTCAGGAGCTTGAAAAGAAGCTGGTAGAAGGGTTTACAAAAAGATGTTGCTTAATCTAAAAATATTGCTTAGTTTAATTTCCTGAGGCTTCTAGCATCTCATCATAGTATCAGGTCATCCAAATAAATAAAGACCCAATGGAGTGCTCAGTTCAGCCAAATAAAGCATAACCATGTAACAGTGTTCTCAGGAAGTCTTTTCTGATGGATGATGGACAACTGAGCATCACCAAAACTTCCATCCTATCTTTCCCCTCTCTCCTCTGCCTCCACTTCCAAATACTAGTTACAATCTTGCTCATACCCAGCATCAGTGTCAGCACCTCTTTTTATCATTTTCTTTGAAAATGAGAGCAGACTCCTTCCTCAGCAGACGAATGGCACACACAGCACAGAGTATTTGGCCCTGGGTTTTCACTTGGCACCACAATGCCCAGTCCCACATCTCAGTCTTGATTTGGAAGGTATTAAGGAGCTGCTGGGAACAAACTAGCATTTAGCAGGGTGGATGGCCAGTGAATCAAAGCAAACGAAGGGAGCCTGTTATTATTAAAATGTCATTTTGGGAACATACAGGGGAGGAGAACAGGACTCACCCCTCCATCCCCAGCATGAAAAGGACTGGATACAGATCACTGGATTATCCCTTGCACTGCATGACTGTGCTTGCCAGCTGTATCCACAAGGCTCAACTCCTCTCCTCTTTTCTTCCATTATTTCCTATCAGCCATTCCTGCCATATTCAGTCAGAACATTTTTCTCCATCTTCTCTCAAACTCTTCAGAGATGCCACCAAATTGCTGTTCTGGGAATGGGAAGGGTGGTAGAGCTATGGCAGGAGAACAAAGAAAAAAAATGAAAAGTATCAGGAAGAGCAATCAAACCCCATTCTTCCTCTCTTGCCCCAGAAACTTATGCCTGCAAAGTGTAAGGCAGCCATGGCTTAAATGGGATATGGGCCGTTAGAAACAGCAAGAGTTAGTTAGGTTGTGGGTTGTTGTTTTTTTTTCTCTCCCCACTTAACTCTAATTTAAGCAAGTCTGTGTGTAGCATTGTCTCTGGGAATGGCATCAGTTCTGGCGAGATCCACAAGTGAAAAAAAATAGAAATGGTTATATGGAAACTTTGATGGTAAAAATGAGAAAGGAGAAGAGTGAAATTCATGTTTTTAACAAAATTCCTTATCCCAAGGATTTGTCAGTAAAGAAGGAGATGTTTGAGGAAAAAGGTTTCATGCCTTGTCTATTTTAACAGGGATGTTTTGTACCAATATTTACATTGCAATATTTACAGTGGGTAGAAACTGTGAAAACAATCTTGCTCTCCAAACCCAAGCCCCCTTTGGCATCTTTACTTATTAAAATTATCCAAGAGTAAGAGCCTATATTAGAGTTATGCTCTAGTGGGTCACAGCTGCTGGGCCCAATGCTGATCCATTTGCAATGGAAAAAAGTGAAGATTAGTAACCCTGAGATAAACAGCCCCATATCAACTGAAAAAGAATATTGGAATGGAAGGCGCTGTACAGAGTGTCTAAACTTTAGCTATGTTGCGTATAGGCAGGAATTTCAAGAAAGAGGTCCAGAAAGCCTACTGCCTCAAAATATTTAGTCTTAAAAGTACTTAGAGATCAGAAGTTAGTTAGACACCTAAGGGTAGATACCATACATCTTAAAAGTACTTAGAGATCAGAAGTTAGACACCTAAGGGTAGAAACCATACGTGTTCAGAAGCAACCTAATCTGGGAATTTGACTCTGTGGTTATCTAGCTCTTCATGCCTCTTTGCTTATGACCTTTCACAGACCTTATCTAAAAAATATGCTCAAAGGATGTCTCCTCCATTACATGTTCGGTTTCTAAGGAGGGCGCTGAGTTGGGAATTTGAGGAGGAATAGTGCTCCTTCACTTAGAGCAAGCAAGGATTCGAGGTGTTGATTCTGCCTCCTTGCTTAAAGCACTCATGTAAAAAGAAGAGTCTATGCCTCCGAAAGAATGCAATTCACAGCGCACATGTATTGGATGAAAGATAAATAATTCAAGGAAGCTGGCCCTAGAGCCCGTACCTGCCCACCTTTAGGGCTGAGAACCCCTAATACTACAGCCTCCAGATCAAGGTTGTATTTTTCTTGCTCTCTTTCTGGCCCTGGGAGTCTTGCATCCTTAGATGCTCAACACAAAATAAAGGCAAGACAGAGCTGCTCAGGAATTTGAATTCTCTGTGCAGAGATACTTTGGCTGCATGAAGGGCTAGGAAAAGGATGTGTGTAAGTGCACGCCTCTGTGCATGTGTGTGTGTGCTCAGGAATTTGAATTCTCTGTGCAGAGATACTTTGGCTGCATGAAGGGCTAGGAAAAGGATGTGTGTGTAAGTGCACACCTCTGTGCATGCGTGTGTGTGATATGGCTCGGGGAGACAAGGAGTGAGAAAAAGCAGCTTCAGCAGTCTGAACAGCTCCGTTGTGTAGGCTTGTGGGAGGCCTGGAGAGGTGACTCTTGGATTAGGGTTCTGGCAGGAAGAGTCTTGAAGGGGTAAGTGAAGAAGCTGTCATAGGTTATTTGGTTTCTTCCTACAGTCTAAGCAGCAGGATTTGTACATTCCTGTAAGTCAAGTTGTGTAAAAGATACGTGACTGAACCCATTACTAAGTTTTCTTCCCAACTGGCAGATCACAGGAGATCCTGATCTAACAGCTGCTTAGATCAAGATTCATGGGGAATGTGAAAATATTTTTAAGTTTCATATTTTTATATTTCAGTGCTGTGCCTGTTACCCCACTACTGCTGTCCTTTTTGGTGGTATTGAAAGATACTATTATTTCATAAAGCCAGACTTCAGTTATAATCCATCATTTTGATCCTTTTGTTTTTAAATAACTCCAATAACTCTGAGTTTTCCCACTCTCCCAAGAAGAAGATAAGCTGGTGTGATGGGTTTACCCTTGGCTGGGAGCCAGACCCATACAACCCATTTGCCCACCCTCCCTCCTCCCAGGGATGGGGGAGAGAATTAAAAAGGGAAAAAAGGACTCATGGGTTGAGATAAGAACAATTTAATAACAACACTACAATAATATTGAAAATAATAGGATATACAAATATACAAATGAGTGACACACAGTGATATGCTCACCATCCGATGACCAAGGCTCAGCCTGTTCCCGACTAACGATCCCGGAGCCGGGAGAGTCCCGAAACCACACTCCCGGAACAGAGATAACAGCCCGAGCATCCCAGACCAAGAGCTGACTGAGGGAGACCTACAACTGAAAATCCTAAGGAGTATGAGAGCAGCTAAGGCTCCCTTTTGTTAAAGGGAGGAAAGATAGTGGGGAAAGCAGTCAGCTTTCCTTTGACAGGAGCCAGGAGGCTTCTTTCCTCCCTCTGAAGAAACCCTCTGACTTTTGGAAGGAAGAACCTGCCTACAGAAACAAAGATGGCTCGAACTTAAGAGAAGTGAATGAACTGCAGGCTGGCTGCCCTTTTGAAAGCACGTAGTGCTGGCTGCTGCAGAGACAAGGGAAGTAAGTAACCATATACCTTCCCTCTGACCTCAACAACCCTGCAGTAATGACATCTTTTAAGATGTAAGTTTAATTTATGCACAAATGATACACACACAAATCCTACTGGAAGTGAGACATGATCAACTTTTCCTGCTGCATGAGCATCCAGGTGAAATTTTCCCCCACTCGCTGTCAGCAGGCGCCTGGGTCAGGCTCAGGCTCAGGCTCAGGCTCAGGCTCAGGCTCAGGCTCAGCTTCCACAGCAGCTCTTGGGGCTCATCCCATCAGCTCCCAGCAATGCGGACTGTGCTCTGCAAGGCTGTAAAAAACCAACATGGAATTTAACTGAATAAATAGTTTAGCAATGAATATTACAAAGTAACCTTTTACTTGGTATTTTTTTTTATATGGGATAGATGCTTTGCTGCCAGTTTGTGTGTTTATTTTCCAGTTGCCATAGAAAATAATTGACCTATTTTCTTCCAAGAATAAATATCTTTATTCAAGCTCCCTAAAAAAACAGCCAGCCGCACCGAGGCCCCACCCGTGCTGTCTGCTGCTACAGCCCACAGCGGACAGATTAAGCTTTACCATTTTTACTGAGGCTTTTGAACTGTTGGATGAAAATGTGTTTCTTACAGTACATTTATCCTGCTGACTCCTACTGTTTCAGACCAGAGATATGGTTCTAATGAGAAGCCAAAGGAAATGCAAAATGCGAAGAAGACAAGACTTTCAGCACTGTCATTGCCCTGGGTTCACTGCTATTTCCTCACAATTTCTTTAGATCCCCTCAAAAGATAACAAAGCCACCTTTCAGAATGCTTCTCCCTGTCATTCTTTTTCCTTTTCCCTGCTCTGGATACATATGACCTTCATCAAAAGCCTACTGAATTTACAGGAAGAGTTGATGGCATCGGGATTGCAGTGCTCAGTAGGTTATCCTTTGTTCCTGGGTAGTCTTCTTTCTTTTGCTCATGGATGTAAAATGAGGAGAGGGAAAACTCCTCATGCAGCTCCCCCCTGAGAACCAGGCTGTTTGTTGCGTTACCCTCTCCATAACCCCAGAATACATACTCAGGCACTACTCTGGTCGCTTTTTCCCTTCATACTAGTCCGTGAATATTAATCTCTGTGCATATTTTTCATGTTTGCATACTGCTGTCCACTTGAAATGGTTCTAAAATTATTTCTGCCGGATTATAGGCAGTGTTTCTATTTATATAGCATGGATTTGTTTTTTCGTTGCTGTTAAGCACTGCACTGAATCTTTGAGGGTTTTATCTATTGCTTCATGCAGCAACATTTCTGTTCAATGTTAAGCAGTGCATGTGGCAAGTGAGGCAGCCTTGTCAGGACTGAGAGTGTCTGCAGCACTCCCACCTTATTTGCTGAAAATGTGGAAGCATGTGGAAAATGCAGCACAAGGATACACAATATGAAAGAACAGCCTTGTAATTCTGATTTGATTTTATGCACCTGAAGAGGTCGTCGTTAGGAACAGCAATGGCTGCTGCTTCTGTTCTTGTGCAGAGAGACCGCATCTTCACCCCCATGACCCAGAAGGATTAGGTAGAAAATTCCCCAGAATCATGGTGCATCTGTGTTGTTCATTGGACCATGTTTGAGCCCAGACTTGCTCCTTTGCTTTCTATGAATGCAAGGCCTGGCTTGGCAGTGGGATCAGGCACATACTTGAGAGGGGAGAGGGGCTGGCCGTATCCTGCACCGGAGTGCCAGTTCAACCACCCGTCTCCGTGGGCACCCAGCGGGTACCACTCTTCCATCAGGCCGCCAGGACCAGCCCTGGGCTGCTCTCTGAGCCGCAGGGATGCGGCTGGCGTGCTGCAGCGGGCACTGCAGGTGTGAGCACACGCCACGCACCGGCTCCTCCTCTGCCCTGCGTACCGCGGGGACAGCTGTGTGTGGTTTCCAAGGCTATCCATCACATCTGCAGAGGGAAATCACTGCAATCCACACACCCTGTCTCCTAGCTACCCTTATAGAATATCATGTGTGCTTTAAAATGCAGTTGTCTAAACCAAGCCAGCTTATTTGTAAATTCCTTTTTAAAATATGCAAATATACAAAAAATGCTTTCTTAGTGCACATTACAAGATTGTTTCAGATATTAAATTAAAATTGAGAATAGCTGGAATTCCTGAGGTAGATAAGACCGATGACCGCTGGGAAAAGGAAAGGGAAATTATTATTTACTCAGTGTTGGCTGTAACCCCAAGTTAAAAAAGGGATGGTTTTGATCTTGTGTGTTGCCACTAAGTTTTCATGTATGTGAGTTAAAATGATCCCAAAGATGCTCACGAGTCTCATCATTCTAGCATGACAGGTTACCTCGTGTTCTCCATGGATTGATAGCCAGATAAATAGAGGCAGTGTTTATTTCACCACTCAGCAGATCTTGCAAATATTATTACTGTGGCACATTTCCTTTGTTTTATTTTATTTCAAGTGGAATTCTATTGAAGACTTTAGGTCACTGCTTTATGCCTTTGGGCTGGGTACAGGTCTTTAACCAAGCCACTGTAAATAAATGGGAGCGATTTTCATGTGATTGCAGATCATGACAGTGCTGTCGGGAACATTTTCTTTAAATGCCACGTCACTTTCACCTACTGCCTTCAGGGCAGTGCATGCCACGCATCGGTGTCAGGTGAAATGTCACATCTGGGAGGAAGAGCTTGTGTGAATGTTAAACTGGAATGTGGAAAAATGGTGTCACATACCCTGTAATCTAATATTGTTCTGCCTTAAAAGGGGTGTTTTCTCTACGGAGATATGTGTTTAACCAAAATGACTTCTGCTTGAAGTTCAGCAGAAACTAAACTTATCTGTTTATCTCCAGCTTTCTTGGGAAGCTCTTGCCACAGTGCTTCGATTCCAGGTCCTTGTATATTTTGCTGACACGATAAGAGCCTTTAACAAATAAACTCAAAACATGGAAAGGAGAGGAATGAAATTAATTTGTCTTATGGCATGAGAATAGCAACTTTCTCCTCAGACACGAGAATAGCATCTTTCCCCTGAGACTCCAGGTCCTAGGAGGGTCCCTATTCTTACACTTCTCTATTCTGCCAAGTATGAGAATAGAGAAGGTAGCTAGTGATGCCTCCCTCATACATACTCAGCTCAGGGATTTAAGAACTTGCGATGCATTAAGTGTCTCTTTTCTGTTTGTTTTGAATCTGTCACCTGCCAGGTCTATTTGACATCCACAATTCTTCTATAAGAAAAGACAGTGGACAATTAACTCCTGCTCACCTTCTCATTGCTACTCTCTGCTTACAGGAGTCTGTCACAGCATCCCTCCACTCTTTGTTTTCTGGGCTGTGTGCCATTCCTCGCAGGGAAGCCACTGTCTAGCTTCAACAGTCCTTCTTCTCCTTCTCTTTATCTTTTCTATTTTTACTATAAACATTTTGGGATGGGGGCACTGGAAGAGCACACAGTTTTCAAGTTCTGGGTCCACTATGGATTCATGCCATACACTTTTCTAAACAGTTCCTAGCATTTTAGCAAATTAATTGTTCATTAGTAAGGACTTACCTTTCAAAATCTCTCTCCTGAGTGATAGAAACTATTTCTGAGTCTAACACATACATAGGATTGTTTCTCCTGCAGGCACTACTTCACATTTTTGCATTCAGTTTCTTTTTTTTTTTTGTTTTATTACTCCCTTAGCATCACAAGAATCTCCTGCAAATCTTCAGAGTCAGCTTTCATTGTGATTACCCTGAACAATACAGTATCTTCAGCAAATTTTGCCACTTCACTGTTTAACCCCTTTTCCAGCTCACTCTCTATTATCACTGTTTTTGCTGGTTTAGCTGGTGTCTTCAATAGTTTTGAATTCTTATTTCTGACAAATTTATGAAATTCCATTCAGCTGATACTGAGGTGGTTTTAAACAATAAATTTTACGTGACTGTTAATAGTTCAGCTATTTCAGACTTGCGTTCCTTTACAGCTCTGCTCTGAACAACATCTGGGTATGGTGACTTGCTGCTCTTCACTTTGCTGATGTGTGTTGACGGTTCTACTTCCACTGGCAATTCAGTTCATGAACAAATTCTCAGATTCACCCACTGTGAAAAAGAAGTTTGATAGGGAAATGTTCCTTAAGTCTCCAAAGAGAGCACAGCTGCAAAAAAAAATTGTTTATACTGTTTCTGCTGTGACCTTATGTTCTCTGAGTACTCCCTTTTATGCTTGGCCATCAATTGCCCTGCAAGCTTTCTGGCTGGCTTTTTGTTCCTCATCTGTTTGAAAAAGAATTTATATGACATTTTATGTCTTTTTTTCAAGTTGTTCCTCAAACCTTTTCCAACCTGCCTTCCTGTGCATTTATGTTTAACCTGCCAGTTTTTATACTATTTTCCATTTTCCTACTTTCAACATAGCCTCAGATATTTGAAAGCTGTCTTCTTACTTCCAATACCTTCCATTAACCTGATATTAAATCATGTCATTTGATTTCTTTGGGTTTAGGGTGGAGTGTGCTGATATAGTTGAAGTCTGTGTGGTAAAAGTCCTGCTATTCTGAGCATTTGATATCTTGTCTAAAAATAGTCTTCATGTTAACTGCAAACATTTACTCTTTTAGTTGCCCCTTTTAGGTCTTTTTTTTTTTTTTCCAAAAACAGGTCTCATTTTTGTACAGCTGCTTATTTTTTTTTAATCATCTACTACTGAAGGATATTTTGGAGACTTGCTGCTCCCCCCATCATTTTGCTTCCCCAGATTTTAAATCTAGGTGCATAATAGTCAGTGGGTCATTTTTACCCACAGGGAGATTCCTCCTGACAGTTTGGTTTTTTTTTTCTGACACTGTGCCATTTACTGTCTTGTCTGCTTGCCTCTCTGAATTGTGCCTTCTGGCATAAGCTGTATATATTAGAGTTTGGAGTCCTTGATCTTCCTTTTGCTAAGGAGCATTTGCTTTGTCCACCTTTTGGCTGATGAGAGCTAAAACTGTTGTTGAAGGGAGTTTGAATGGCTAGCAGCAAAAAGTTTAAAATTAGGATGGAGACCAAACTGCTCATTGATAGCCGTCAGTGATCTCTGCAGCACTGATACAGAACATTCATTGGTATCCAGAGGAACACACATGACGATGCTGTTTGACCTTCAGAGCATCTATCCCTTGATTTTCCATTTCAGAGCCTCTGTCATTGCCTTTGAGACTTTGCTGCTGCCTTCTCACTTGTCTGAACACCTGGCTGTAACAGTTTGTCTTTATGTGCCCCTTTCAAACATGACAAGAGATTCTGCCTGTGTCCTACTTTCAACGCAGAGGTCATGCACCCGGTGATGCATTATCTGATTCCAGCGGGATCCTCTGCATGGCAACGGCACTTTCTTCCAGCGAAATATTCCCTTCCTGGAACAGTTTAACTGGATCAACATTCAACTTGCCCTTTTATTTCTAGGCAGAAGGATAATTATGTAGCGTCATCCCAGACTCTGAAACGAAACTGTCAGTCGTGCAATGGTGTCATCACACTACATTTGATAAATCAGTCACGGGACGGTTCATATACGCCAACGTGTCAGCATCACTACCTCTGCCCCCAATCTGATCATCTTCTCTAGGCACCCTCTTCATCTGACTGCAGAAGTAAGGCTCCTAAATCCACATTTTCCATGTGATGGTACAGAACAGGGCAGTGGGCTTACTGACCTCACTTAATACTTTATTAGTGAATAAATAAATTATTAAAATGCATATGTAAAGAAGGAGAAAAAATGGAAACTATGCTATAAATAGAACAAGCTTGCTGCTTGAGAGTTAAGCAGTCATCCATACTTGTCTTCTAAATTATTTAACTCACTGCTCTAATTCATTAGTTTCTTCCAGTATGAAAAAATGCACTTGTTTCTACGGCAGTCCTCCAAATTTACATTGAATGGAAGATCTAGATAGCCCCTGATATTTTATAGCTTTTTATCTGTTTAATCCAAACCTATAAACTCAAGTTTACCTTTATTTTCCAAAGATATCCTTGAGGTTAGCACTGGTTCTATACACTGATGACAGCTACAACACAGTAGAAAAATGAATAAGGGAGGTTTAAATTGGTTTCATCAGGATGTTGCAGCCACAGTAACTTTGACATAAACCAGCTGCAAGCTTCTCAGGCTAAAACAGCCCTGAGATTAATCAGTTTTAATAATACTTCTGGCTTGTGCACCATTGTAACCGTATCTAACAATCCTCCAGGTTTATTGAGTTCAAGAGATATTGTTATTATTCAAACAGCTTTATTTGCTTGAGTCCCGTAAAACTTAAGCAATAAGCTCCTCACATGCGATGTACTTCTGAGGCTCCTAAGTGACCCGTAAAGAAGTTCATGGTAAATCCCATAGTGCAGAACTGGGCAGACGGGCCCGAAGGATAACCATGAAGCTCAGTAAAACAATCTCACATCTGTGTCCTTTTGGTCAAAGGGAGAAAATCCTCATTCTCAGCTGCTTCCTCCAGTTCTGATTGAGTGGTGGGCCTGGAAGTGCCTGATCCATGAGGAGCGGTGCCACTACCGTACCTCACAAACGGTGCAAGGTAACCCCATCTGCCCGCTATTCAGTAAAGTTCACTTCAAGGTCAGTACATTTAGGTATTCTTGAATCAACTCACCTGCAGCCCTGAGTCTAGGAGTGCTTGCTATTCTGTTTATTTATTGTCTCAAGTGATCCGAAGTATGCATGTTTTAACAAGTTTCCTCAGCGCGTAGTGGACTGTCGCTGTGTTTAATGTTGGTTAAGAGTGGACTGAAAGGTTTTGGGACTGAATCTGTGTTATGGCTAGTTTGCATTCAGTCTCACTTTTCAGACAAACTTAAGGGCTTACCAGGTGAAGTCTGATGGTACCAAATTCTCTTTTGATATTTCTGGAACAGTTTGCCTCTCTCCCTCTGGTGAACTTCTTATTTCCTTAGCAAGGAGGCAAATCAGAAACAGTCCTGAAAAGCAAGTCTCATCACTTTTTCATTTGTCTTGAACCAAACACTTCTGAGGCCAAATTGGATCGTGGTTGTTGAATCTGAATTTATCCATCACCTGAAATTTAAAGGTTTAAAATCTTATTGTTGGATCTTGGTGACCCAACAATATTGCCCACAGGCCTTTTTGAAACAGGGAACATTTTACATCATTCTGAGACTCTTCTCAGTGCAAACCAAGAGGATCTGAGAGCCTCTGCGTGCATGTTCTTGGTGGTGATCTTACCATTACGGACTGCAGTGTTACAATCACAGTATCTGTCTGGTACCACAATTCAAAATGGTTAAAAATAGATTGTGACCCAACAATATTGCCCACAGGCCTTTTTGAAACAGGGAACATTTTACATCATTCTGAGACTCTTCTCAGTGCAAACCAAGAGGATCTGAGAGCCTCTGCGTGCATGTTCTTGGTGGTGATCTTACCATTACGGACTGCAGTGTTACAATCACAGTATCTGTCTGGTACCACAATTCAAAATGGTTAAAAATAGATTTTTTTTTTTTTTTTTTTTTAATGTCAGAGTACACTCTGACATTAGCCTACAAAAAAAGGATTTAGGGATAGGAAACTGGATATGCTCCATGGATATCATTAAGAGTGGGATAGAAAATAAACATTGCTGATAAAATGTGTAACATGGTAAGACAGATAAAACCTCAGGGTAAACCCGCACAAAGTAATTTTAAATATTTGAACAGAGATGCTTCTGGTGAAGATCCCTCTTAGCAGTATTGCAAGTGTCTCTAACTGCTGGATACTCAGGGACATGTCAATTTAATCACAGCATGTGACTTGAATGTCAGCAAATTCCTATTAGTTCTGTCATTTCCAGCCTTACTGTCCCCATTTGCCTTCAACCGAGACTCATGCATCCACAGATGTTGCTTTTACACTTGCAGAACAGGGAAGGGAGTGTGTAAACACCCTGATTTCTTGTTATTTGGCTCAAGGTAATCATCTTAACCTTCCTTTCCAAAGATGTCACCAACACTTGGCACTTGATTGCGTTTGAACAACTGATTTCACTATAAACGTACGCATTTGGTGTTCCTCTTAGCATCCTGTGATTTTCCCTTCAAGAAAGGGAAATTTGAAATGCAAATGGCAACTTAAAATAGTGGCAAGACCCTGTGCAAAGTAGGAACTCACAGCTTGAGAAAGGTCCTTTTAGGAAACTGGATTTGCTGTCTGGCATGACTGGATGATGATCTCATTGCTGTCACTGAACCGGAACGAAGACCTGACTGCAGCTCTTCAGGAATTTGAGGGCAAAATGTAATGTCATCGGAAAATGCTGATCTGTCAAAAATAACATATTCTTTGGAAATAGTTTGGTTTCAACAAACTTTTTCCAAATCACAGTCATATTTCCTTTAAAAACTTGTCCAGTTTTCTGACAATTCAAGTAGCGGGCTGTTCAGGGGTTTGTGTTTCCAAGGTCTAAAGCTCTGGCCAGCTCTGGCAAAGCTTAAAATCAGTTGAGTTGGAAGGAATTGAAGACGCAAAGTTTGCAGTTTGTGAAAGGAAAGGTGCTTGCAGAAGAGAGCACTTGACAAGATAGTCCTCCGGTTACTGGCTTCACAGCCCTACTTCTGGGCTGTAGCAGCTGATGACAGCTTCTGCAGAGACCAGGCGAGGTCTATTGCTTGGCTCTTCTGCCAGAACACGACCAGAACAGAAATAATCCAGCACTTTAGGATCCATCCGGCAGCAACAGGACTGCTCCTCTCATTTCCATACCTGCAAAACCCCGCTGTGAAAGGGGAAGGGCCGAGCAGCACCTGGCTCTGCCCGGTGTTGGGAAGGAGGATGCGTTTGCTATCACCAGAGCACTGAGCGCCAAGGCAGACACTGCGGGTTTCAGGCTGCCCGAGGTGGGGTTGGGAGCCAAGAAACCAAGACACAGACGGGGGCTGGCCTCTCCACTAGAGTGCAGACCATGGTGCTAGGGGGCAGGGCTGTGGCAGCAAACCCGGCAGGGAGTGCCCAGCAGATAAATCAGCTTCATCACCTTTTGAAAAAAAAAACAAAAAAACCCAAAAAAACCCAAAACAAAACAAAACCACACACCAACAAAAATCAAGAGGGCCAGAGAAATCTGTGGGGGATGAGAAGATGACAATGACTGTAGTTTCCATTCCAGATCAGAGAGGACAGAGGAGAAATCTTCCATGTTTCAGAACACAGAAAACTAAGTTTCAGGCAATTCTAGCAGCAGTCTCAAGGGCTCCAGCTATGCAACTGCTTCGGCATCTACAGACTCACAGAGGCAGAGCTAACTGCGTACTTCCTCCAGCCCTTCACTGGGGAATGTTTCTAATGCATCTTCAGACTTTAGAAGACAAAATACATATGGCTCACACCAAGCCAGTACCTCTCTCTCTTAATTTTCATCAGGACAGTGACCTTCCTGCCTCTCTTGCTGTAGTTGATCAATCAGAATATTGTCATGGATACCTACAGCTGCCTGTCTCTGTTATAAATGCTTCAGAGAGCTGAACGTATCACATGAATTTGACCCTAAATATAAAAGCACTTCAGCAGTGCTTTCTGTCCTCGCTCTGTGGTAACCACAGGAGCACGGCTAAAGAAATCTCGCATGTCATATCTTCAGGAGAACCTGCCAGTCTTAATCCCTTCTGTTCATGCTGCTGCTAAGTCCACAGATGCCAGGAGAGTATCACCAGGAATTTCTTCTGAGTGAGTCTTGGATCTGTGCAGCTCACGACAACAATACATGGCAGAATCATATGAAAAAAGACTGTGAGAGGCCACTCACACAACGGGACTCTCCGGTGAGGACTAAAGTACTGTGGTGAGCAGGATTCCTCTGACAGCAGCGCCTCTTTCTGCCTCTGCTGTAACACCCCGGCAGCCTTTGCCGGCAGGAGCTCAGCACAGCTCCAGGCTGGTGCTGGTGCTGCTGAGGTGAGTTTTGCCATCCCTGAGAGCAGGACACGGTAAACCCCTCTGACAACTGCGATCTGTCTTGTGAACCCAGATAGCTGGAGAAGTATTTGGGGAGTGTTATATGTGCAATGGTCTGTCCAGAGCCTCCAGAGCCTAAAAGTCATCCAGAATGAAAGCTGTTGGTGAAACAGAGGGTTGGAAACCAGAGTTTTGAGCTGTTCTGTGCCACAATCAATCTTTTAAAAATATTCACACTGAAGAAGGAACTTCCTTCTGGAGCACACGTTGTTTATAGGCTGAATTCCATGCTGAAGGTGATATTTATAGCTGCTATGAATCTTTTAAAGGGGAACAGCCTCTAAGTGCAACAAGGTATGAGGTTTTACTAACACGATACCTGCAGAGGTTGGACAAAATGTATGGTAGCTTTTTTTTTTTTTTTAGCCAACACATTTCAAAGGAAATATAAAATGAACTACACCCATGCTAGTGCCAGCAATCACAATGACAGCTTGCATACAAAGCAAATGAGGGACTCTCTCTTTTTCTTAGGGCTACCTCCTAGCTGGCTGCTGGTTTTTGGCTGCTCAGTACACAGAACTCAGGGGGTTTTAAGACTTTTGTGTACACAGGAGAATAAGCAACCTGATAGTTCCAGAAAAAGACACAATAATAATATGTATTATCTGCATTTGTGTCCTTAATAAATCAAACCCATTTTAGCTGCATTTGTAGGGACACAGTGACACCCAGTGGTTTCTAAAAAATATAATAGGCTGACCCATAATTTATTTGGAGCGCTGGATCAGATCATTAACTAGCTCGTATGCATTCCAGGGTCAGAAAAGTTCCAGTGTATGCTGCTCATTGAAGGAAATGTGAGTCAGTATCTGTTCCTATTTTATACTTTTTATTGAAGCTCTTAAACTAAAATAAAATAGAAATACACAGCATTAATCACAGTAAGCAAAGAATAATAAAAATGTCACAAGTCTCCATCTTTTCAGGTTACATTTTGTACTTTCTTCTGAAAAATTCCTTTAAGAAAAAACTCCGCACCTCTGGATTCTTTCAACTTCCCACTGTAACATGAAGTTAATATAATGTTTTCTCAGAGACTTTGCTAAGTTGGCTTCACCAAGGGGAAGTCATGCTTG
>NW_010141203.1:64917-78367 GCF_000699245.1 Pterocles gutturalis | reverse complement strand
TAATAATTATATTAATAATAGTAATATATACAAGTGTGGAAATGAGTGATACACAGTGGTACTCTCACCACCCAATGACCAAGGCTCATCCTGTTCTGGGCTAACGATCCTGGAGCAGGAAGAGTCCTGAAAGTGCAATCCCAGAATGGAGTTAGGAGCCTGAGTGTCTGAGAGACTGAGACAACCCTGTGAGAGAGGTGACCCGGAGGGACACAACCCAAAGCAAGAAGGAGCAGCTTCTGGACAAACCCTCATCTATATACTGGGCATGACGTGCATGATATGGAATAGACCATTGGCCAACTTGGGTCTCAATCCTAAACCTAAGGTCAAACCCTAGGCTGGTAATTGGGCTGTGCTCCCTCCCAGCTTCTCCTGCACCTGCAGACACGGGCACAGCAGAGAGGCTGAAGAGTCCTTGAGTGTCCTGGCAGCAACTGTAAACATCAGTATGTGATCAGCCTTCTCCTCAGTGCAAATCCAAACCATAGCCTCTTGTAGCTACTGTGAAGAAAGTTAACTCTGTCCCAGCAGAAACCAGGATGTGCATCCTTTGAACTCTTCTGTTTTTACTTTGTCAGTTTTCTCTAATCTCCTCTAAAAATATGGGGGAGGTGATCCTCACCTGAAGACCTGCTTCAGATCACTAAACCTTTCAAGAGTGACCTTTGCAAAAATTTGACATTTCTTTCTTATCTCAGGTTTATACCATAATCTGATCTCATAAGGATTATCCATTACTTTAAGCCAAGATTGTGCGTGAATAGTGAGAAGATGAGAACCTTGTGGTCCCGTTTCCTTGTCCTCTTGAATGATATTTCCCATTTAACAGCAACAGTGCTGTCCCTCAAGCAGCACTGTATGGGATGACCATCTCTTTTACTGTCAAAACACAGTTTATGTGGCCATATTTTTAACTGTTGGTGTATACAGATTTCAAGGACTTCTGTTGTCTTGCACATGAAATTAGTGTGCTGTAGATTCTGTCTGTAATTTTAATTCATCTAAATTGCAGTTGCATATTTATCATATAAGTACAGATGCACAAATCAGCAAAACAATTCTTTGTATTTAAATAGGTGTTTATATCTCATTTAAAGTCAGCTATAGCCTTCGGTTGATGGAGTTTTACTCTGTCACGTGGCAGCTTTACTGGTTCTGTTGCAGATGATTCCTTGTGCTTCATGTTGGTAGGGAAAAAAACTTAGTTCATTTTCTTGAAGTTTCCAAATCAATTCTGTAAACAAGTTTTTAAAATGCAGGTAAGAGCAGATAATGATCAGAAAATGTTAACTGCTTGTCACAGGAATTGTTTATGAAAACAAGAGAGCTATGTCTAAGAAGCTGTTGGTAGCATCATGGATATGAAATTTTATTTTCATTGATTAGACAATGATGTCTTTTACTATTTAAGGACAGGAGACAGAAAATATCAACTTTTTGTAACACAATTTTTTAACTTTTTCCTTTTAGCAGAAGCAGCAGAGAGGCAGCAGGACGCAGAACAGTCGAAGTAAAGAGTATGTGATTATAGATTTCAGTTAAAGCAATCAGAGCCTTGCCTAAGACATGCCTACATTCATCAAACCCAAGACAAACTCTGTAAAATCTGATAAATAATTTGGAGCTTCAGTTTGCTGAGGCTCCCTCAGACTAAGGCAAGGATTACTTGCACAAAGGATGGCTTCCCTCCATTTCAGACTGCACATCGTAGTCTGTTCTATGTACTCCTTAAACTGAAAAGCAATTTTCTCAGTAGGAAATCGGTCCCTATGGAATCAACCTTTGGAAAGTAACCTAGATTTCACAGTCGGTCAACAGCGAGCTAGGCAGCACATTATCTTGAGATGTCTTGCCTTCTTATTATTAAAGAATCTCAGTGACAGAAAAATGTTTATTATTCTTATTTTCAAGGTGACTTTCAAAGGATAAGAATCTATGTTTATTCATCATGTGTAGGTCTTTAAAGAAAATGTTGTCCTGGAAGTCTGCAACATACCTGTGCCTGCCTCATCTAAAGACACCGGGAAGAAAACAGATTTTCATCCCTTGTGGCACGTGGAGGTGCTGGAGTAAATGGGCTGCTGACAGAGGTACAAGAGCCACAACTCAGTGCTCAGGCATTGGAACAGGCTGCCAAGGGAAGTGGTGGAGTCACCATCCCTGGAGGGGGTCAAGAAACGTGTCGATGTGGTGCTTGGGGACATGGGTTAGTGGGTTGGGTGGTGTTGGGTTGATGGTTGGACTTGATGGTCCTTGAGGTCTTTTCCAGCCTGAATGATTCTGTGATTCTATGATTCTGTGAACTCCCACTGGCTGCTGAATGAAACAAGCCAACGATGAACCAACACCGAGGAAACTCCTGGCTAAGTTGGAGTGCTGAGATGGCAGAGGATACTTCAAAAAACTTAGGAGGAAGCTCAGAAGGAAACAGTAGCCCGGTGATGTTGGCCTGCGCACCGCAGCTTGCAGGCACAAAGGAAGGACAGAAACAGCGATAGATTAATGCGTTTTTAATGGTCGTTAGTGTTCTTTCGAGGAGTTCTGTGGCTCAGGAGCATCTCTGTCTTCTCTAATTCTTGAAGATTGTAGGTTTCATCCAACCTGTGTTTAGTTTTCACAGATTTAGTGCTTTATGCCAAATACAACAGAAATTCCAATCTAATTCTGTGTTGTCTAGCGTTACAGATATTGCAATTCCTTCCTCCTGCCGCAATGTGGGACACGGGCGAGGTGGCGTGGCTGTGTGGGAATGTCATCTGGTGGTGTCTGTCATATACTGCTCTCTAAAGAAACAGTGCACATATCCCTGTGTTCAGCTAATGCTTTTTGCCATTATGATCTTTATGCAATATACATGAAGATATTTAATGTTACTTTTATAATGAGAGAGGAAATAAAACAAGGAATATGTTCTTATGTTTTTATTTTAATTCCATGAATGAGTTCATACTAGCTGGTTTTTAAAGAGACAGAGCCTTTGCAGCTGATAAAGAAATGGGGATAAAGCCGTGCTTAATAAGTCCTTATTGTTGCAAAATACCAACTAGAAATATTAGTTTCTCTTTCAAGTCCATCCCTCTCTCTACTCCTCTGAAAAGCAAAGGCATCCTTTTTTTTTTTTTTTTTTTTTTTGTCAGATGAAGAGTGAAAATAAGATTTCTTTAATGAGGAGAAAATAAAAGAAGAAGAAGAACATCTAATGTCCTTTTACTAGTGATATCAGGAAGGACTAATCTTAAGAATAATGAAAAGGTCACATTTATGACATTTCAAGGTACCACCAGCATAGAGAATATTCTTTACAGATAATCTTCATATAAATCAATGCTAAGGTCTAATAAGTGTCTTCTTGAGCCACTTCTTAGGAAATTCCATGGAAACAGTGCACATATAATGTGTTGTTAAAATGGGGTTGGACACAACTTCATTGACTTTTACATGAGAGGAGGAGTCTTGTTAAAGTTCAGCAGCCTTTTTAGCTCTTTCCACATTAACACTGTGAAAAAGAACTGTGCTATTTAACATCACAAACAAAAGCCTTTAAATTGTAGGACTTTTGTTTTGCTGATACATGTGTAAAGGTGAAAAGCAGTTAAGCTTGATTAAATTGTTCTTCCATACCGTTGATACTTCACCAGCAAAGCTCCTTAGGACTGCTCATTTAAATTGAAAGTGTTGGTTTCCGTATTGCAGAATTTAAGATAGTGGGTTTAAATAAGGAAAGCAGAATATAATGGAGAATATGTCATTAATTGTCAAGTGACACAAATACCAGCCTACATTTCCAGCATTTCATTTGCCATTTCCCACCACCCTTTATTTCTCATTAAAAACCTCTAGTGTTAGATCTGGAGTTTGTAAAATGACTTTCCATCATGCATCTTGTCACACGTGGGCAAAACTATCTTTTAAATTTCCTCCTTCAGTTCCTGGTGTTTTAGAAAGACTCCAATTCCATTTAAACTGCTTTTTCATTCCTGTGTGCCTCATTCCATCATGATCCATCAGCCCAGATGCATCAGTCTTTTGAAATGACTTTAAGATGCAAGTTTGGTTTTTTTTGTTTTGTTTTGTTATTTGTTGTTCTGAAATTGAGCACTGGAAAATATCAGGGAACTTGTTTACATTTTCTTCAAGCACCAAAATAACAAAAACATTTTTGTTCACTTTTTTTTCTGAGTTGTATGACTCCAGCAGATTGCTCTTCAGGCTAGGATTTTGCTCCTAAGTACCGTGGTACTCCAGAAGCAGCATTTGCTTTAGGTGAGAGTAGATTCCATCCACTCTGCAAAGTCATTCTTTACCATGTTTTTCAGCTTTCTAAATTTTGAATTATGTTATTTTCCCTTGATTTTAAGACCAGAATTGACTATTAAGTCTAGTCTTATCCTCTTGTTATCATAAGTCATTCAGCTTCATCTAGTTGCTGTTATTAAGATGTCTTCTCTTGTCTCTCACGGTATAAGGATTTTCTCCAACTCTCAAATAGTTCTTGTAGTCCCTCTGTTTTCCTAACGCTGTTAAAGAACATCTATCCCAGAAGTGGACACATCATTCCAGCACTGATCTGTATCTTAGCGAAGGAGATCAGACCTTTTTAACATACCTCTTTTGCCACATAGAGGAGGGTTAACTGCTTTTCCTATTGGTCAATTCTATGCGATTTTTATACTGCATCTGTAACTACTTCAGCTTCTCATACCTAGAGAAATAGTCTTCCTGTCTCTAGCATAAACAGGAACTGCAACAAATCCTTATCTAAACCAAATAACCAGTATTTTAATTTTTTTTTTGCCCTCCAGCATGCTTAAGAGTGACAAATGCTTAACAATCTACCAGTTACAAGTATCCCTTAAAAAGTAATTATTCACCCTCTAATTTCTTAGCCATAGGGGTATCACAATCTGTTTCTCAGGGCAGGAGAAGGGATTTCTCCATGTGACAATCTAAATCATGTCCAAACTCAGAAGATAATCTGCAAGTTTAGAAAGCAGGGGCAGAGGTAGGAATGGGATACCAGCCCTCTCTGGTCCCAGGACTGGAAGGAGAAAAGACTTCTCTCCATGCCACGATGTGTATCCTCATCCCAAGCTAGTTTCAAAATTCACTCCCAAACTCTACAAGCCACCTGCAGATATTCTGACTAAGAGTGAATAATATTTGATGAGAATCACATTGATTTCTGCAGAACCACACATGCAGCGCAGTATTGCTCAACGTGACTGAAAGTCTGAAAAAATTTGGCCCCAAAGAAAATGACTCATGCTAGTCTCCCTTTGCAGTTATTTTAATAATGAAGTAATTAGAACGGAGCCTGACTATTTCTCTTGTTTCTTTCTCACTAGCCCACTGACAGCTCTATTTTATGCCAACCCACTGGCACCATGTCCAGGTACCTGATGACTATCTTGTTAACGGGAGGATTTATGATTTTTTTTTTCATACTCCACACAATCCTTTTATACAATTGTTAAATTGAAAAGGATGAAGTAAGGTTTTACTACTTAAATATTAGGCAATATATTTTTTATAGCATTTATTGAAAGATGCAGAAAGTTTATAAATACCTCCTTGTATTGAACAAAACCTCTGCAGGATATGAACTTCATTGATCTGAGTGTTGTATCTGTCTTCTAGCCTGGGACATACGGAGTTACGTGTGCTCCTTAGCTGCCCCTTTGACAAAAGGAACCAGCCTTGGTGAATGGTTTTGAGAAAGGCTCTCACTTTGACTTGGTAATGGGCAGGATCACAAGAAGTTCTTTGAAGGAGGGTAGCCAGAAAAACCCTGAAGTTTGTAGTGCTTCCTGATTAAATAACTCTTATTTTGTGACAATTTTATCTAGGAAAAATAATTATTCTTTTTCTAGTACATTTGTAACAAATAACTTGATTGCCTTCCTACCTCTGCCATCCTGTAGTCAGAATTTCATGACTGCTGAGCCCTTGAAATCAGTGGGAGCTGAAGATGTAGTTGTGAAATGTTGGTTTTCTAAACTAGACGTGTCTTACACCTGAACACCAGTGACATTTTGACAGCAAGAAAAAAGCAGAAGTCTGAATGGAGACTGATGCATTTTTGCTTTGGTAAAGTAAAGCACAAGAATTTGTGATCATAAACCAAACTAATCTTGTGTTTTTTTTTTTTTTCCTGTTGAAAAATTCCCTCTTCCTTCTCTCATCCTAATAATATGAGCCATCCTGGCTAAGAGCAGTGATCTGTTTAGTTCAACATCCGGTATCCCACCGTGTCCACAAGTACCCGCTTACATCACTGTCTAGGAAAGCACAAGAACAGGCCAAGCATTTGTAATTCTTCCCTCTTATATTTTCTTAGCCTTTAGTTATTTCAGCACCGACACCTCCTGAGCTGGACTGGTTTCTGTGTGTCCTGGAGCAGAGGACTCCTCTCATCTGAGCAGTTCCCTTGGAAACCTCAGTTTTTAGCATTCACAGGGTGGTCTTTCAAGGAGCTTTGCAGACCCCCTACCCCATAGATGTGGGGCCACCAGCTTCCCCTTAATCCTTTTTTAAGCTGACTCCCTGTAGCTTCATTTGTAGTTCTGGTGTGAGGAGAGGCACTGAGCTTTTGAATCCCACCCACCCTTTCCACGTCACTAATGATTTTGCAGTGTTCTGCTGTATTCTCCATGAGTCTTTCCCAAACTGAAACACATCAGCTTATGAAGGAGTTCCTCACACAGAAACTGGTCTAGGACTTGATTCCACTTCTCTGAAAGTTTTCCAGTTCTGCTCTCCCTATTTTTTAAAGATGAGGGCATCAAAATGGCATGTTGTGTTCAGGATGTGGAGTAACCGTAGATCTATACAGTGAGCTTTTCCTTTTGTTACATTTGTAAGGACATTTTCATTAGTTTGAGATTTTCTTTTTGCCTTTAGAAAGAATGGGAGTGAATACTGGTAGGAAATACAATAACTACTTTGGGAGTTCAGGGGAAAAGGTTGGGCGTGAATCTAACAATATACAAGAAGCACACAACTGCTGATCTGCTTGCTGAAATACTTGTTTTATATATTAATGTATATATATATACCTTGTTTTGGGCTGAAATATTTTTAAGGACTACTGAGCACATTTTTTACAAGAAAACAGCATTCAGCCTCACTAAGCTTCCCTCTGCTCTGTGCTACTGTCCCCATCATCCCCAGTGCTTCCCAGTTAGGTGTTAAGACGTGTATGAGCAGTGCTTCTGCTCTGTTCTTTGGAACACAGCTGTCAGATACAAATGAATGCAAACTTGTTTTTCATATCAGCTCAGGCATAGGGTTGTTTTACAAAGACGTTTTAAGCAAAACACATACAAACATGTGCAGATTAACCTTTTTTGCTGTATTAGTTGACTGGAGAGAGTAAATGGATTGGTTTTCTTTGCATTGTTGCTGTATTTGATAGAAGATGCAGCACTGTAGCACGTTATGTCGTTATGTGATTTAGTTTTACACTAGATACTAGTTCTGCACAAGCTTTATACTAATGAGGTTTTACCTTATTGTTCTCTGGTAGGCAAAATGAATACTTGGAAATGTAATTCCAAGCTGCACTGGCAGCAAGAACAACGCTTGTTTCCTAAGCAGTATACTGCAGAGGCATGTCAAAGCATTACTGATTCTTCAATATCTCGAGCTGTATGATGCTCTGAACATATTTCTCAAGAGGATAATGAACAGCAGGCTGTTCAATCAGCTTTTTTTTTTTTTTTAAGGTTTGCTGTGTTCTTCACAACAGAATTTTGTTGTTTGGTCTTGCAGCTGTTTTGCTTTATTTTGGTGCCCTATCCCACTTGATAGGTTCTGTAGGTGGCAGTCCATTTATTTTCTTCAGTAGAGGAAGATACAAACTCAAATATGGATTCAATTCTATTATACAGTTCCACTTTGAGGACATGGCAGCTCTCTCTTGCTCTGATTTCCAAAGAATTTGGTGTCGATGAGAAAGGTCCCCCAAAGAACGCAACTACTACACTTTATAGAAGACAAATGAGGTTCTGTTTAGCCTGCTTTGTATTTTCTATGAACTAACCCCGTGAAGCTGTTCCAGTGAAAGAAATGCTAGGGAGTTTCGTTACAAGTGTCACTCTCAAGAGATGTTGGGATGATGCAATTTCTGACTAGAAAGGATATGTATTATCTGCAGAGCTGGGATTTTGTTGGAATTCATTTTGTACATAAACTCACAGAGTTAAACACGTGGCAAGCTGCATGTATTCCCCCGGATTTGCAGCAGTTGGTTGGTTGAAACCCTATAATGGATATTAACAGTCTGGATTTTTCACCAAGGAGAAGTTGTTTTCCATGGCACTAGGCAATGACTGTTTAGTGTACCAATTTCCATCCCACGTTTCCTACTAGCTAATGTCTGATCTGAAAAGTCACAAAATATCTCTTGGGGACCTCAACTAAATACAATGAAAAATCAGTTCACAGCATTTCTTTGATGTTTTGCCTAAAACCAATGAAGAAATATTAGAATGCTGATGTCATTCCATACTGAATTATTCTTTTGATGAAAAACATCAGCACGGTAGTTCTGCTCATTATATCGCTTTGTATGCCCTATGCTCATAAAATCAGAGATACTATTGCAGGAGCTGTTGGCCTTAATTTAGTATAAAAGCAGGATTTTTTTGTACTTTCCTTCTAGCAGGGATTAAAGAATATTTAAACCAATTTTGTCCCTCTTTTTGGTTGAAGAATGGCATATTCATGTACAAACCAATAGAACCTCATATAACTTTGCTACATTCTGAGGACAAATTTACATTCTTTTCAGGCATTATTTAAAAGGGTGCTATTCTCAGTAGCGTTAGAAGCTGTAAAACTACCAAGTGAATGAAACCATGCATAGGAAAATTGCTGATACCTATTCAAAGAAGACGTAAGCTACTCATCCCTGAATAGCCCAACATCTTACAATAAGACGAGGAGAGAGAGAAGATGAGAGGAGGAGGTTTCCTTATGCTTAAGATGGTAAGATTTAGAGCAAAAGGCAAAACATTTGTGCTTTTGGATGGAAGTTACTAGATGGGTTTTGGGGCTCCAAATGAAGAGAGAACCAAGCGCATTTTGGTGATGGTTGGATGACAGGTTTGTTGGGAGCGGTATATGACAGAGCTATTGAGCTGCAGGTCAGCAGCTCTAAAAATAGATAACTTCCGCAAGAGAGGAGCATCCTACCATGAGATGATTTTGGTGTACAACCCGTCCTCTGCCCCTGTCTCCCCAGGTGCCACAGAAACTAGCAAGACCATTCAGAAGACCATCTTGCCCTTCCCATGGACATTAGTAAAAGAGGATATCACTCATTAGACCTATAAAACCAAGACTATCTCAGGTAATCAAATTTCCTGGTTGTTCTGAGGGTAATGAACAACAAAATGAACTGACATGGCTCACAAGTTTCACCTTATTAATAAAAAAAAATTGGTGTTTTTTATCTTTACATTTGTGTTGTTAAACAAAAGTTTCTGAAGTGATTTCTGCAAGACTGGGGTAGAAATCCACATGTCACCTTTACCTGTGCTTCAGGGCAGGAGGGAACAGAGCCAGCGTGGGTCTCGGCAGTAAGCAGACGGGGCAGGACTGACCAACTGCACTAAACCGTTGCTGTACGAGCCGGTGCTTGTCCAGCGTAAGAGCAGGAGCAATCTGCATGAACGTCTCTGCATGTGACTCTGGAGACCTGTGACAAAGTACTGAGTTTTTGGTGAGCCATTTAATTTCTGCTTTAGATGATGACAAATTCTGTATTTTGAGTCTATCCCCCCCCCCCTTTATTTTTCTGCAGAAAGTGAGTGTGAACAAAAGGGAAAAGAAAAATTATAGGAGTGAACATAAAAGAAATGCTAAATTTGAAATTAAATGAAGTCCAGATAATCATCTGTCACTCAGTTTCCCAGCATTATCCCTTAATAACCTTATTGTCTCTTTGCCTATTTGCTTCTTATCTATTTAAAGCAGTTGTTTATCGTTCACGGACTGATTGGTTCATCATCTATGTATTCCCAAAAGAAAGAGAAGATAATAACCCTAGGACCCAGATAGTTTTTCCTCCTTTTTGTTCCATTAGTTAATGAGAAAGTGGGAAATTAGCATAAAAAATCCCAACCCTTTGCTAGCACTGGGTTAAAGATGGGCTTGAAATACAGGACTTGGAGCCAGATCCATCCTTCCCGAAATTTGGATGAGCTCAGATTTGGGCTGTAGGAGTGGCAAAATGCAAATTCCAGGCTAGCAAAGCATGAAGTGGAGGAAAAGCACAGCCTTTTGTTCCAAATGAATAACAGAGAGACACTGAGGGCCCTGTCTTTCAATTGCCTGACATATTGAGTGTGTGGAGTGTTCTGGGCTCTCACAAGCGCAGAATCACTATAATGTGCTTAACACATGCTGAATTTGAAGAGGCCAAAGAGCCTGAGCCTGGCACAACTGACCCCAAGAGGTGACTGCTGTGGACACCTACAAACATGTTCATCCTCACTCCTGGTGTTCAAATATAGTCAGTGGGTCTGGTTTTACTAGGCAGCAAGCAAATACATGGAAGTGTGCTCCAAGAATGAGGAATTAAGGTTTGAAACAGCACTTCTGGGGATAATTAAGTAAGGGACAATGTTTTACTGTGTTGCAGAGTGTTCCCACGTCAGCCTGTTTTCAGCTGTGTTGGTACTCTGAGGACGGGCAGCAGAGCTGCAGAGCCGGCTCGGTGTCAGTCCACTGAAGCTCTGTCCCAGCTGTGTGTGGAAGGATCCTCCCAGCAGAGCCAGCAGCAAGTTGGTACTGGGATGTTTGACCTCATGATGGATGTCAGCCATAGTGCTCTCCGGTGTGCTGCTGGTCACAGACACCTATTTGCTTTGCTGTGAATAGATTCAGGTGGGCAAGGGGCTTTGGGGTGGTAACCCATGTGTGTCAGCTTCTCCTGTGCAGATGAGAATAAGCATCATGTACCTAAACACCTAAATCTTGCCTTTGCCATGTGGCTCTTGCCTGTGTTTCTTTGGCGTAGTATACAGGAACACTTTTGAGGTATTTAGCACACATTAAAATGGGAAATGTTGTTGAGTTGAATATGAATAAAACCCGATAACAGAGCCACGCCGTCCCTACCCTCCCTTCAGGTGCTCTTATATGAAATTAAATATTGATTGGTTACGCTGCTCTTGCATCCTCAGTTCTCAGTCTGGTCGGTAAGGGCAATATTGTGGGCAATGTCTGGCGGCTCCTGGCTGAAGGATGGTCTGATGGGTTCAGGTATCTGTCAGACAGTTGGAGATTGTATTTTGGGTTTAATGCTATCAGTCAAATCTTGGTGTGATAGCTGAAGGACTGACCCCAGCAGGTCGTCTGTCAGGGACTGGGGGATGCAGAGACCCGAGCTATTTTAGAATGAACCAGAACTGATGGCGTTTGCACTTGGGCGCTGTGCCGTGAGTGGGGTGGTTGGAGAGCATGTTCAGCTGTGGTGTTGGTGGGGTCGGTAGCCTGGGGTGGGTGCAGTGGGAGGATGGAGGGGATGGAAACCACTGCTGCTGCTGCCCACCATGGGCTGTCAGGTGGAATGTGGGGTAGGGACCGGGCGGTGTTGCCTTGTGCCTGGGGTCAGAGTGAACCGGGATGACTGAACTAATTCATCATCTCCAGGAGTGGGATCTATAGCAACTGCTGAACTACGGCAGCTTAGCAGACTGAAGTAAACAAAAATTATGTGTCCTACCCCAGGCTGTGAACTGCAGAGATGGGCGAGCTGTCACAAGACTGCTCAGCCGTGGCCTGAGCCAGTGCTTCAGGTGCAGGACCAGAGGAACAGCTGGTGGGGAGGGGGGCAGCTGGTCCAGCCTAATCCAGTGAAATCAGCTCTTTCTTCCCTAAAGTCCTTGATATTTGTTGAAGCAATCAACAGTGAACCAGTTAATGGTGCTGACACTTGAATGAGGGCCCTGGGTTTCTGGAGGAGCACCCCGCAGCCAGCCCCACTCGGAGCCCTTGCTGCAGCTGCTGGCGGGGACCCGGCGTTTGCAAAGGTGCCGCGAGAAAGGCTCCGAGGTTCCTCCCTGTTCGCAATTGTATAACATCCCTCTTGCCGCTAAAGCAATTGTTTACATGGAAAATCAATGTTATTCACATTATTTTCTTCTGTGCTTTTTTTTTTTACCCATCTTTTAATGTGATTCAGCAGCTGGAGATGAAGAGAAGGCAGCACCAGGAGAGCAGCCAACTCTCTGCAGACGGGCAGAGAGTGCTCCGGGGACTACCACTGGTCCATAGATGACAGATGAGAACTTATGGTCTATAACTTAACAGATGGATCAGAGCTCTGTTTTTGACTTGCATGGAGAGAATCAAATGATTATGGGGCAGCTAAATAAAAGCAGCTAATCAGGAAGATCTGTGATTCAGTGTAGTGATTCGGGAGGATGTAATTTGCAGGGATGAAAACCTTGTGGCAGTGACTAATGTGTAAAAGCAACGGCAAGAAAGATGAATTATTGCCCTGATTCACGTTCTGTAAAACTATATTTCATCTTATGTTTTTGTCTGCCACTCACAAACACATTTTTTTTTTCTTTGGTGAGAAGACATAGCTTAGTTTCAGAAAGTGAAAACTCAGTTTATTGTGGAGACTGACATAAAGATGTCACATTACAGTTTGATGTGACATGCTAGATATATATGTGTGTATATATATATGTATTTATTACCCCATCCAGAACTATTTTCTGTATTTGCTTTACCAGTTACCACTAAACTAAAAAAACCAACAAGATCTTTTGTGAGCTCTGCCAGTCCCTAAGCCTTTGCATCACAGTGGGATGTGTGACATTTGTGTCTCTGTCATTGCTGATAGCGTGTTGTCTTTTTTTTTCTGCATTTCATGAATGCCTGTCAGAGTAAGAGATACTTTTTACTATCATTATCTTTATTGCTATGAAACTTACAGCAACAGCACATGTGAAATACATTAAATACCTTGATGGCTGCATTTCTTAGTAGTCTTCAAGATCTTTTATTACAAAACTTATCAAAAATAAATGGGATCTAACAAAGTCATTCCAGGTAATGGAACTCCGAGAGGGTACTATGAATTCCTTCCTCCCTTCTCCCCACTTTGTTTGTCAGGCTCTAACACAAAGTGTAGTTCAAAGTATGTCAGCTTTCAGTGGAATAAGATGAAGTTATCTCTCTTTTTCCGGGCTGTCATGGCAGGCACACTCAAAATTACTTCTGAGCAGAAGTGTGGTTGCTTGTGCTTTTTTTTTTTTTTTTTTCTGTGATGCTTTCTTTTCCCAGGACCATGTTGAGTTTTTCCTTATCATTTTCCCACCTTTGCTCCAAAGGTATGTTTTACTTTCACATTGTCCTGGGTTAAGCTGAGACAGAGTTAGCTTTCTTCATAACAGCTAGCAAGAGGCTGTGTTTTGGGGTTGTGCTC
>NW_010141203.1:31738-64859 GCF_000699245.1 Pterocles gutturalis | reverse complement strand
CTGCAAACAGGAGAAGCTGGGAGGGAGCACAGCCTCAGTGACCAGCCCAGGATTTGATCTTAGGTTCGGGATGCAGACCCAGAGTGGCCAATAATCTATCCCATACCATACCCGTCATGCCCAGGATAGAGGTGAGGACCCTCCGGAAGATCGGCCCTTTTGGTTCCGGATCTCTTTGGCTCCGGGTCATCTCGCTCCAGGTGGTCGCTCTCCCAAGGCCTTTCCCCCCCACCCCGGTCAGCTCTGGGTCTGGGATGCTCGGACTGTTCTCTCCGTTCCGTGAGTGCGGGTTCGGGACTCTCCCTGCTCCGGGATCGTTAGCCGGGAACAGGCTGAGCCTTGGTCACTGGGTGGGGGGCAGTGTCACTGTGTGTCACTCATTTGTATATTTGTATATAGGATTATTGTCAATATTGTTGTAGTTTAGTGATTAAATTGTTCTTATCTCAACCCACGAGTCCTTTTTTTCTCTTTGCCCCTTTAATTCTCTCCCCCATCCTCGGGTGGGGGGAGGCTGAGAGAACAGGGATGTGTGGGGTTGGCTCCCAGACAAGGATAAAACCATCACACACATCTTTATTTTTATACCTAGATTTCTGAAGGAAATAAGACCTGTTCAGTCCTACTGTGTGTGCATGTTCTTGTATCAGGCTCCCTATAACAAGTTTTGAACTTGCTCAGTTTCAACCCCCTTTTACAGGAGGGTGGAAACCTCTCAGCTGGTAGTTTATACAAGACTTAGGAGACTGGAGTCCCACACAGACAGAAGGGCTCAGGGCTTACCCTTTATCAGACATCAAAATCCACAGAGGAGACTAAAGACAGAGAAACTTTAAATTTCAGTTTCATTTGTTCTGCTCTCTATCAAACTTCTTATCTTTAGAAACGTTCCCACTGTTACCCTTCAAAGCATTTTTAATCACAAAAGCTGTTACAAGGCTTACTTTCAGCATGGAAATGAAAAAAAAACCCCTGTCACTCCTGACAATTACTAAATTAAAATGAAACAGAATATGTGCCCTTTTCACATGAATACTGAGTAGGTTCATTAGGATCAGGGCTGCAGTACTGGAACGAACTCCAAAAGTTACTTGTTCTGGTGGATCAGAAAGGAAGCTGCGCATGAGCATGGTGAAAAATTAACACGTCTTTCTGAGGGCTCTTTCAGGGAGAACACAAGGAGAAATAGCAAAGGTGCGATATTATAGACCCACATAAATTGCACATTCCTTCTCTTCTGATGATTTGTGTGAATTAGTGTTGTGTATTCTTATTCAACATATGTGTCTTAGTTTATTGGGTGAAAAGGAGAAAATAAACCTCAGGGAGGACATAGACATGAACCTAGGGAGAAAAAACACTAGAAGAACCACTTAAAAATACATAGTTAAAAGATGGCAGTGCTTGCAAGATGAGAGAATAGGATCTAGCATTATGTTGTCACGGCAGTAGACCTAACACTGTCCTATGATTGACCATAAAAGAAGAAAACCAGAAATATGAAGTAGATGTCTCTCACTTAAGCCCAACAGACCATTAATACCTTGCGTGTTGCAGTTTTGGATCCCTCCTGAACAATACAGAAAACAGTCTGGGCATTACTGGCTCTGTGTTGTGAGAGTAATTCGAAATATTTCATTTTAAGGCACCTCCCTCTCCTCAAGAGATTTTTAGCAAATTGCAGAAGTCTTTGTACTCAGCAGCTTCAATTTTTTTTTTTCCCAAACCATGGCAGGCTATGTTGTATCTGAGGCTGGAGTGAGGACCGTCTTAGACAGCCATCTTCTCATGCTGTTCATGGTATCCTCTCCTTGTACAGGCCTGAGAAAGTTAAGCTGTTATTTAATGGCTGGCCATAGTGAGAATCCTGTTGACCTTACTGTTGCGTATTTACTGCCATGCAGGTGGTCTCCATTCAAGACACAATAATGCACATGAGAATAAAGAGTCATCAAAATGCAGGTGGGAAGACATCTCTGGAGGTTGTCTTCTGAAAGTTGGATCAGGTCTCCCAGGGCCTTGTTCAGTCAAGTTTTGAAACTCTCCAGGATGGAGATGTCACAACCTTTCTGGGACACCTACTCCACTTGTACTCACTCTTGTGACAAAGAATTTTTTTCTTAAAGGTTCATATTAATTCCCTGATCTGCTCTCCCTTGCAAGTCTGTGTGCTTATGGTGATCGATTCAGCACTGGGAGATCGTGCAGGAGTTTGAACAAAAGGTCTCTAGAGCTAGAAGCATGCGAAACTGTTGCTTGAGCCAGAGTTGCTGCTTAGAAGTCGCAGCCAGGATAAGTACTACCCCGTGTGGACTGGGCACAGTCAGAGACTAGCAATAATTCCCATAGGGTATCTGTGACTCAGGACCCTGAAGAAGCTTTCTTTTAGTATAATTTCCAGACACTCCAACTTTGGTAGCTAGAGATATGTGGAATGATGTTGGAGCATTTTGCATTGGGATGTACAAATGGAACTTTGGAGTAGTTTTGATGGAGCTTGAGAACTTTATCAGTCTCTTGGCTGCACACACAGGAGAGGAGGGAACAGAGCAGTTCATGGTGATGGACCGTCATGGAGTCTAAAGCAGCATTCTGTTTAAGAGGAATGTGGGGTGATCCTCCAGTCAAAGCCAAGTATCCTGGGTCATTGTAGGGTTTTGGGCTGCAGTTGTACTAAATATGTTCAATTTAATCTGAAAACATTAAGAATGAAAAGATGTTATTGGTAAACCTTACCCCAGGGGTTTAATGAAAGACAGGAATGCTTCACAAAGGAGAGGAAGTACAGTGACTACTCAGTCTTCACTGGCAACCTCTCTCCCCACACCTCTTGAGTGGATGGGCCACAAGACAGAGACTGGAGGAGAAAAGTCCCTCCCATTGTAAGAGAAGATCAGATTCGTGACCACCTGAGGAACCTGAATACACATAAGTCTATGGGGCCTGATGAGACACATCCCAGAGTCCTGAGGGAATTGGCTGATGTCATTGCCAAGCCAGTCTCCATGATATCTGAAAAGTCATGGCACTCAGGTGAAGTCCCTGGTAACTGGAAAAAGGGAAACATTGCACCTATTTTTAGAAAGGGTAGAAAGGAGGACCCTGGGAACAAACAACCTGCCGGCCTCACCTCTGTGTCTTGGAAGATCATGGAACAGGTCTTCCTAGAAGCTATGCTAAGGCACATGGGGGAAAGGGAGGTGATTTGAGACAGCCAGCATGGCTTCACCAAGGGCAAGTCCTGCCTGAGCAACCTAGTGGCCTTCTATGATGGAGTGACTACATCAGTGGACAAAGAAGAGCTATGGATGTCATCTTGCTGGATTTCTGTAGGGCTTTTTACAGACTTCCCACAAACATCCTTCTCTCTGAATTGGAGAGGTGTGGATTTGATGGGTAGACTGTTTGGTGAATGAGGAATTGGTTGAATGGTCACATCCAGAGGGTACTGGTCAACAGCTCAGTGTCCAGATGGAGATCAGTGACAAGTGGTGTCCCTCAGGGGTCTGTATTGGGACCAGTACTGTTTAATATCTTCCTCAATGCTATAGGCAGCGGGATTGAGTGCTCCCTCAGCAAGTTTGTAGATGACACCAAGCTGAGTGATGCAGTTGACATGCCTGAGGGATGGGATGCCATCCAAAGGGACCTGGACAAGCTTGAGAAGTGGGCCTAGGTAAACCTCATGAGGTTCAACAAGGCAAAGTGCAAGGTCCTGCACCTTGGTCAGGGCAAGCCCTGGTATGAATAGAGACTGGGTGAGGAAGGGATTGAGAGCAGCCCTGAGGAGAAGGACTTGGGAGTGCTGGGAGATAAAAAGGTCAACATGAGCTGGCAATGCGCACTTGCAGCCCAGAAAGCCAACCGTGTCCTGGGCTGCATCAAAAGCAGTGTGACCAGCAGGCCAAGGGAGGTGATTCTCCCCCTCTGCTCTCATGAGACCCCACCTTGAGCTCTGGGGCCCCCAACGTAAGAAGGACATGGACCTGTTTGTGCGGGTCCAGAGGAGTGCCACAAAAATGATCAGAGGGATGGAACACCTCTGCTATGAAGAAAGGCTGAGAGTTGGGGTTGTTGGAGAAGGCTCCGGGGGTGGGGGCGCATATGGCACTTATCCGTACTTAAAGGGGGCTTATGAGGAAGATGGGGACAAACTTTTTAGCAGGGCATGTTGTGATAGGACAACAGGTAATGGTTTTAAACTATAAGAGAGTAGATTTAAACTAGATCTAAGGAATAAATTTTTTACAGTGAAGGTGGTGAAACACTGGAACAGGTTACCCAGAGAGGTGGTAGGTGCCCCATCCCTGGAAACATTCAAGGTCAGGTTCGATGGGGCTCTGAGCAACATAACTAGTTGACAATGTCATTGCTCATTGCAGTGGGGTTGGACTAGATGACCTTTAAAGGTCGCTTCCAACCCAAACTGTTCTATGATTCTATGATTCTACAATTCTACTCCTTTGAGGCAGCTGGAATAAATAAGGAAAAACAGCATGCAAAACATGTCTGTGGCTGCACATAAATTGTCCATAGGAAGAAGAGCTGACCAATGAGAGCAGAGGGCCTGAGTGCATGTTGGCATTTATGGAAAGATTCAGATATTTCAGCTGGTCCAGAGGAGGTTTGTCTGTGCTAGTGTGGGCAGAGGAAATCTGGCTATTAGACTGGGGTGGGAACAAAAGGATGGATGGAAAGTGTGGAGAACCAAGGCTATCTGACAAAGCTTTCCACTTTGTTCTGTGCTTCTGGGGTGCTTAAGTGTATTGGCCTCCTGTCAATATGGAGATCCTATCATGGCTTGCATTCTCAGTTGCATAACATTGCCGTGGCACGACTGCTGTTGTTTACTGACAAATATGATCAGGAATGTCTCTTGTGTATGTTTTCTGATCCATGAAGGCAATTTGGCAGCTGGATAAAAAGAAGGTCAGCCAGATCCCCACAGAGAGTGGCAAATGGTCCTTAGACTGTAGTGGGAAGACAATTGCATGTTTAATACAAATTTCTGTGAAAGGTCTACTGTGTTTGGAGATGTGGCCACTGGCAGTCATCGTGAGGGGTTCCCTGAGGCTTTGTGGTTACATGGCATTATCTAACACTCGGTTGTACATTCTGCTGCAATGTGGGGAAGTCTTCAGAGTGAATGGCTTGTAAAACTCAACATCCAGGCCTACTGTGACATGGCATTTTCTTGAAATTCAATATGACTACTGCCATTTTCATGTTGGGTTCATCAATTTAGCTTTCTAATAACTCTCTGGAAAGGTCACGTAGTTTGTATTTCGTACTTACATTAACGTGTTCTATTTCTTTATCATGAATTTTCGTTTTGATCTGTATTAAATCTTCAGTAAAATTATTCATTGGTCAAGAGATATGTTACCATCTTTTCCCAAAATGCATTGAGATTTTGCAATATATCAGAAGTTTAAGTTAGCAAAGCTCAATATAAGTCACTTTTTCTCCAGTTGCCCAAATGTATCAGTTCACATTTTTTCTGCTGACGAAAGAAAGAAGTAACCTGTCTTATGCAAGCTGCTTTAATACATTGTGAAGCAAATACACAAGCATAACAAAAATCTGTGTTTCAGTTTATTTTAAACCCTTGTGCATTCCTTTGATCCTTCATACAAGAGAGGGAAGCAGACTTTGGAGGTACTTTCCACGGTGGGATGTGCCTTCCCAAGCCCACCTGCCCTACTGGGAGCTGCTGTTCCACCTCTCTGGATCTGGCTCCTACTGCTCCATCCGTTCCTTAGGTCACTTTACTAAGGATACAGGGCAGCTAGCTTCATTCACATGCTCAGCAGTCAGACTGGTGCCAGCTGGTGCTAACTTCACCTGTGAATGTGGGCATCTCCTGGTCTGAATGTCTTCATTGTGCGATACCCTTTGTACGACCGGTGTCTGTTGTGACCAGGCTCCACAGGGGTCCTGGGCTGTCCAGCCTGCAGGTTCCCTCCCAAGTTGGACGTTACTGCACAATTTGTCTCTTGTCCACATGCAATGTAGCTTCTTTTGCAGATGCACCTTTAGAATGTGGTTGCTGCAGACGGTAGTTCTGATGCCACAGGGATGCAAGGCTTGCTCTTCATCGCATTGCTGCTAAATCTCCCCAGGCATACTGGAGACGAAGTCACGATTTTTTGTGTTTCGCTTTAAAAACTGAAATAAGATGCTGCTGTTCTGTCTTCCAGGCCCAAGACTGACTGGAAGTCAGTCATTACCTGACTTGAAAGGTAACAAAGGTTTAACCTCCCACACAAGCCCAAGCTGGTACATCGTGTGTTCCTGTGCTGAGCGGCTGCTCCCTCCTCTCTCCAGTGAGATCAGCACAGTCCCTTCACTTTTCCCCATCATTTTAGGCTCCCTGGTGGGTGCCCAGACTTTTGCACTGTGAAAGTGGTTAATTTCATCTTGGAAATGGGAAATAAATGTCTGTGTACTTTACCTTATCTCCTAATTTAAGTGGAATTACCTCTGCATCTCTTTAGTAATAATTATCTAGCACAAACCAGAACTTTTTTCAATGGAGTGAAGAAAATACCCAGACGAATCTTAGCTACTTGTAGGATGGAATCAGTGATGAAGGAATTCCCTGAAGCTGCTCTGTCCTGTGATCTGTGTTTCTAACAGTGCTTTAATCCTTTTTATGATGTGTATCTTGAATGCAAGGCACCTTTGGTTATAGTATTATTTGAAGATGTGCAGAGACGAGGGGCTCTGTTAACAGTAACGGCATCACACAGCTTTTACAACCCAGCTTTTCAAGATCTGCGTAAACTGTTAGAAACCACTTTAACAAAACACAATCCAAATATGTGAAATGAAAGAAGAAAACCAACAAATGATTTGCACAGATGGAGAGTTGCCTGTTTACCAAACAGGGATGGTGTGAGGTACTGTGCGAATCCAGACCCGCAGTCTGTATGACAATCCATCTATTTCTACCCGTTTATGGAAAAATTTTGTTCTACAGATTATCTTCAACAGGTCTACTAACCTATAGACTAAATAGGTTGCAGCCAGAAAGACAGACTGGAAGCATTGTTTGTCTCCTGAAATGACTTAGAGGTGGTTTGAGGTTGTACAGGTGCCCCCAACTCTGCTGGGCGCTTTTGGCTTTTGAGAGTGCCAACTGATGGGTTTTTCCTGTTGATTGTTGTGTTACGAGGTGGTTGGAGAGAAAGGACTGGGGGTGCCACAAAATTGTTTCGGAAGATGCAAGTAAAAATTATTGGAATCACCCTTGCGCGCATTTCCCCAGATGATTCACTGAGTATGAAGACAGATGTGACCTACCAAGAGGAAAAGACAAGTGCAGGGTCGTATTTTCAGGTACCACTGCTCATCTCCCACTTGGCCATACTCAAGTTTTTGTTCTGTGATTCCACCCTCTTTCACACATTCCCAATGTCCCCTGTCACATGAGTGACGACATAAGGGGAAGTACCAGAGGTTCTTCCAGAGGTAACACAGTTTGCTCTCACGCTTTCACCTGCAGGTAGCTGATGGCTTGCAAGGGCAGCAGCTGTTGCAGAGCCCTGGCTGCGGTTCCAGGCTGAGACACGCAGAGCGGAGGTCGCCAGCTCTGTGCTCTGCTGTTGCATGGATCTCAGTTTTTCAGCCTGACATCTTCCCACTCCGATCTCTCCATTTCTGTCATATTCTGCCCCTCCTGCATAGTTTACATTTATTTGCATAAAATACTTTCTTTTACAATTGTTTACATAAAGCATATTAAATTTTCCCCTAACTCATTCCATGCATCACACACTTATGTTTCATACCGTTCGCGGTCCCCAACATCACTAGGATAATGTTCTTCTATGAAAGTACTTTTTAGCAGGTGAGCTGTGGGGTTGCAACGCAGCAGAGTTGTCAACCTGTGTAACTGCAGCACCAGTGAGTGCTGTTTGCTAAAGCTCTGGCTTCTGGCAGACATGTGAAGGTGAGTGTTCAGCTTACCTATAACAAAAGGAAGTGCATTGTTCTAGCTGTCTTAGTGACAAAGAGAAGAATTTGAAAGGTATGTGTCAGAATATCCTCAATGAGAGGAAAACAAGAAGAATTTCACTTCTACCAGTCTTAGCTTGGTTTCCCAAGTCAAGGAAGCAGAAGCAATTGTTTATTTGTTTTGTGTGAGTTTGCAAACCATGGGATCCTTCCCTAGTTCCACACAGGCTGGTGAATGCTTCAAGAACAGAGAGTGAGATTAAAAATAAAAAAGGGAAACAAAATAGGGGCAGCTGTCAAAGCTCTGGTTCTTATCAGCCTTTTTGTCTCTCACCCATTCAGGGAGATGAAGCATCAGCCACAACCTTAAGCCCCCAGGCATGCTGTGACCATATGTCACCTTGCAGCATCCCTCACCATACATCCTAGTTTTGACACTGTCTAAAACTCCCTAAAAACAGCTTTCTTACCCATTTCAGTCCTTTGTCAGCCCATAAAAATGGATGAAGGCAGAGAGAGTTGGCAGACTGAACGAATACAAGGATATCACAACAGTTTCAATCCCTGGATTTGGGGAGCAGTGCTTTTAGTAACGGCTATTGATATTAGAAGTGAGAGAGGGTGTTTCAAAGCTGACAGGATGCTGCTAATTTGCTGTTTTTCACCTTGAAGATCTTCTTCATAAACCACAAAGTTTCCCTTACATTTACTCTCACATTCAGATTGATTTTACTCTGTATTTTTCAAGCCATCCCTTATTGCATGGTTATGATTTAAACAGGAGAATAAAATTTAATTCCCTAATGATTCTTCTTCATTTTTCTCTGGCATACTTTCTGTGCCTCTCTTGAAATACCTTGGTTTTAATTTCACCCACATTTATACTTTGTACATGTAAATTTACTTGCTCCTTTACACTCAGCCTGAGTGCAAATATGAAATAGGCTCACAAGTTTGCGTTTTCATTGGCCCACGCACTCTTCAGTTTGCCTTGAGAATTGTTAGAAATTATTGTTTATTGTTACGATAATTATCAGTTGGTAGATTGTTTTTCTCCTCCTGTAAGCTTCTCTAAACAACTGAAGACACGGTCTCTATACCCAGTGATAACTGCTGTTTTACAGATGTTTTGTTACTCTTTCATTGTTGGATAATATTCACGTACATTCGTTTGTGTAATGTCTGTAGTTCGTGATCCAGTGCGCTTTCATTTAGAATTTCACAATGTAACAGTGCCACAGAGTCAGGTCCCCTGAACTTTACAAAATTAATCTGCTACGTCCTAATCTATACATGTTGCAGAGTTTCGGATTCGGTCCTTCTGCAGCAGGGTGATGGGAGAAAGTCTCTGCTGACGTGTGTCTGTCACCCTGGCTTATGATGGTTCTGCCTATAGAGAAACTGCTGATGCAGCTGAGTGGGGAAACAACTGAGGAGGAAAGCAGCTCTGCTCCGCCTTAGCCCAGCACTCTGCCATCCATACCACAGCTCTCCTCTTCTCCCCCACACCCTCAACCCAGCTGGATCCAGCTGGGAGAGCGTTAGCAGCTGCAAGAGACAGCTGCTACCAGGGGTCAAGGCCAGCATCCCCACCCTGTCGGACATCTAGGACCTGTTGACTCATTTAACAGCACGTTAAAAAGAAGAGCCATGGGAATTTTTACTACTGTTTTGTCACTGTCAGAAAAGAAGCCCCTGAGACTGAAAAAAAACCAAACTTGCTTTGGGTATTGATTTAGATATCATTTTCCTATAACATTCAGACAATTTTTTTCCATTGCTTTAGTTCTAGATTTTTTTTAACCTAGCCCAAAGTATCTTTCGTTCTTCCCAGTGCTGAGCTGGATGCATGGTTTTTGTCCCTAGCGCTTTTTCTTACAAGAAGCCCAGTTTGTTTCTCTCGCTCAGTCCAGAGGTGGTTAGGAAGGTCTTATAGAACATGTCTTCATTTGCCATAGCCCTGTGCCATGTCCTGTTAGTGCAGGCATGCGAAAACTCATGGCGATATTAGAAATTAATTTAATGTATTCTCTGTGTGAATGCAGCAATGGGACTAGGAATCCAGGCTTAAGTATGATGAGTTGTTAAATCTTCTAAACTATAATGAGATCAAACATTTAATAGTGCTGAGGCTGTATTATTGGCAATGAAATCCTCCTTTTCCTAATGCTCTTTTGCACCTGTTTATTGATGTCAAGTGTGACACAGACCTTGGCTGATGGCGGGGAGGGAGCTGCAGCCACGCGGCCACAGTCTTATCACATAACGCAAGCCTCTTACCTCCCATCTCTGAGGGAATCTCCGACCACATAGTGCTACCTATGGTTTGAGGCTAATTATGAGACATTTCTGGTGGCTTATTTAATAGATCTTGTTTTTACAGGAGGTTTTGGCAGGAGGTCCCTGAAGTCCCTGATGCAGGAGGGGAGGTTTCCCTCTCCCCGCTCCACATGGCACACGGGAGTCTCCTGTCTCTCTGCGCCGAAGAAGAGACAGAAATGAGTAATGGAGAAGGGAAGGGATTAATCAGTATGGAGCTTGAGAAGTTCTAACTTGGATTCTTCCCATAAATGGCTCCTTCGGTAGCAAACCCTGCAGCCTGTTTGCCTGGAGCGAGCATGCGGTGTGTGGCACTGTGGGGGCCGTGGCAGGCTGTTGCTAAGGTGAATTTTAATTTTATTTTTTTTTAGAAAGTATCTTCTTCTGCTTTCATAGTTTCCCAAACACTTGCTTATTGTTCGATTAGCAGTTTTAGGAAAATGGCTCGTAAAGACTCACTTCATTTTCACTGCAGATGTCTGAAAACTGAGATAGTTTAAATTATTTTCAAGAGAAACGCATACCAGATATCAAGTGGTTGCCCATTTTGCTTCTGGATGTCTATGTAGTCATAATGGGCATCAAGTGGTAAGGGAAAAGAGATGGGCAAACAGGCAGAAGCCTGTCCCATGAAACCACCTTTACCTGCGACTCCTCCATCTGCAAGTGCCCAATGCAGCCAGCAAGGGACGTCAGATGCTTCATACCGTCATCCCACGTGTGGGAACAAAGCGATGGCAACACGTGACTGTGTTGAAACACGAGGGTTGAAATTTTGGACTCAGAGAATAAATGGCACAACTGTTGCTCATTTCATGGCTTCAGTCTCCAAGGGGAAACATATCTCACACAGGATGGAACAAGCAGGGAACAAGCTAAAACCAGACAATCCTGGGGTCCAAACTAAGCTTTGGGACAGGGCTGGCTGGTGGGTTTGGTTTCGAGAAGAGGATGCTTTGCATCTAGGGAAAGGCGTGGAATAAGAATAACCATAACCGAGAGTAAGCTGGCTATATTCAGTACAGGAATAAAGCTGAATATGGCTCTGCAATCTGGTTTGGTACAAAGGAGAATCTAAATGTACTCGTACATTGCGGCTGCTCTGCAGGTATTTTAATTCCTAAGCAAGAAGTGAATGAGGAAAAAGTTTTATGTTTCTATTAAATTGACCTTTTGGGTGAAGGGCGGGCGATGGTGGACATGTGCATGCCAATAAGCATTATTTTATTACAAGAATAGTTATTTAGCTGTTAAATTTTATAGCTCATAAAAAAGACCTGTTATAGGATGTTTTAAATTAGAGATGGACTGCAGACAAAAAGGTTTCATACATGGTAGGTTACAGTTAGAAATTAAAAACATCTCACAAGCCTGCTTTCTGACACTGAATGGAGGTCTGGAAAAATTTATTTTTTAATTAAGTCTTGATTTGTTTACAAGAAAAGTTTGTGGAAAATTCCTGAGAATGTTAATGTCTCCAAAGCAGTAATTTTTGGAATGCAGCATTTGAGTTTTTTGACTTTGAAATTATTTCTTGAGTCAATTTAAATATATAAGGTGCAAAGTTAAGGAGTCAGAATAAAAAGAAAATTGAAAGGAAATATTTCCATTGATCAGAAGTTAAGTTTTTGCCTCTAAAATTTTCCTGTGAGAAAGTTTAAGCCTTTGGATTTAGCTGTGGCGCAGAAATTTCATAATTCTTAGTGAAATGAAGTTTCTCCAAAGCATTGCAGTTTTTTTCTGTATTATAAACCTTAAAGTTTTAAAAAATATTTACAGAGATGGTATAAGACAAAGAAGTTCAGCTTTGTGCATAACCACCAAACCAAAGTGGGCTTATTTTGGTCACTCAAGTATCAGTCTGTGACACAGTTAGTTTTACTAAAATACTGTATGTGGTGCCATTCTTAAAAAGTTTGTGTGACTGGCAAAGTTCTTGTCCTGCAATGTTACTAAAGTTAAATTAAGACTTTTAAAATAGAGTCTGGTTATATTCTTAATGTGTAATCATACATTTTCAATGGATAAAGACAGTTGTCCATGATTTCAGTTTATATATTTAATTTATTTTTTAAAATTTGAGTATCATAAATTATACACTGGACATGGTTTCTAGGAGGAGTTATCTATTTGTAGGAAACAAAGGCAGAGGATGCTTGTGAGCACTGCAGAATGTGCTGTCATTGTGTTCTGTACTGGGTAGCAGGAAGAATGATTTGTTTGTACCGTACACTCACTCAAAATTCACTTCTTTGCTACTTTAATTACCTTTTTTTTGGGGTGAAACTTCCACACATTTTAAATGTCGTCTTCGTCAGCTTATACAGTGTCAGGCAAGCAATTATGCCACTAATGGTTTAAAGAATGAGTCAGCTCTAGAGGATACGTTTTAATCGTTTTTGTATTTGAGGTAATCAATCTGCTGTCTTTAAGCACACCGCAAATACAGCAAATGTCTATATTGATTTGTATGAATGTAAGCAGTATTTCTGTGTCATTTTAGTCACATCGTGATTTCTTTCTGTGTATTAATGATACTGTCATCTTTCCTGTGCGCTATATGTATTCCTATTTGAGATTTGTATCTGGATTGTATTTGGAGAACACTTTTATGCATTTCTTTTTTTTTCTTTTGGATCCATGTAATTTATAGGAAAATTCCTGTGAGGCTCTTCACAATTGTGAGTCTGAGCTTGCTGCAAATATTGGGCAGATATTTGTTGTCTCAAAAAATGAATTCCATGCTTGTAAACTTTTTTTTAGAATAGTCAAGACTATTACAACGTATAGTTATTAATGATGATAATAGGATACCTTTATTACGTGACAATATTAGTGCACGATAAACAAATAGTGTTATGAAGTGCTTACAGTCTCAGTTCAATCTTGAAAACATATTTTTATCTGAAAAAAAAATACATCCAAAAAACCAAAATAATGCTCCCCAATGGGAACTACAGTATAATTTCCAAGAGAGTTTCTTTTGAGGTAGAAAGGAGATGTTTTATTTCCCCACTTCCAAATTTGCCACTAACTTAGAAGTCTCATTAATATGTAGATTCTGCATTAGATATTCGCTTAATGTGCTGGGTAGTGAGGAAATATCAAAGATTTTAAAAACCCTTTTTTTTTTTTCCAGAGTGCAGTGATATAATTTTCTCTGATTGTTTAGCAAAGCTCAGAGGCCGTGCACAGATGGATGACTTTAATAGCCATCTAGCACTGACATTTACAAAAGCGCTGTATTTGAGAGAAATAACTGGACAACAGGGTTTGCACTGTTAGCCTCAGCCCCCCAGAAGACACACCACTGAAGAGATATATACATGCTTCTTCTGAGGACAAAGAGGTCTGAAAGTCTGTTAATGAATCACATAAGAAAAGGGATTTTGAAGTCTTTTGACTGTAATAATGTCTTCCCCACTGAGAAGTTAATAATCTGTTGGATCTTTTATCCTCTTTTGAACATTAGTTTGAAAAGCTTCCATTATTGTTTTTGTTCCTAGCTGGAGACAAAGCAAATTCTTTGACCCATTATTGTGAAAAAAAGAAAAAAAAAAAAAAGCTTTTCCTTTGCAGTCGCAAAACAAGTAGACAAACATTTTTAAAGATCAAACTTCCACCTCTACCCAGCTGAGTGACCACAGGGAACTTTGAGTCTGTGCTCTGTACAAGACCGTGTGTTGGGTCATACTCAATGGCCTTTTTTCCCTTTAAAAAGGAGGATCCTGGATAAGAACCAGTGTTGCAACCTTGTACTAAGGCATGCATCACTGTTTCTTCACTTCTGATTTACTCACAAACATTTTATTAAAATTACTGTGAGTGTACTTGCCTCAGTTTTTACTGAAATTTTATATATATATATATAACTTAGTATAGATATCATTCTTTCCTTTTTAATTTGGTAGCAACAGTGGTGTATGAAGAACTTGGATGCCTGTAATGCAGATAATTAGGAAAACATCAGTCAACAAATAGTGGTTTTCTTCCCCATATGAAAGCAGTGAAAGAGTTAGGATTTAGTGTATTGAAATGCAATTTTTGTCTGTCAAATGACACCTAGTCTTTTAATAAGGTATTAACACATTTTATCTCACATTTTCCTGCTTTGATTGACCTAAATCATGGTAATATGATTTTGTCTCTGGCCTAAGTGATTCTTATACCACAGTGGGGATGACAAACAGGACCAGGGACAGGACCATCCATAGGAGTTGTAAACTGCCGTAGATACAAAAAATACCGATTGACTTAATGGCATTTCAAGATGCAACAGATGGGTCATTACTGATGACCTGATTCACAAAACGTGACCCATCACGTTTTTCATTTGTTTTAAACTTATTCCAGGATTTTTAGAATTTTAAAGTTTAATTTGAAGCACTAATAAATCCTATAAAAAGGCTGTACCTCATCACACTAACAAAGTATCTGGGATGTGAAAAAGGATTCACAGCATTCTTGTTTCAAAATCTAAATTTTGTCTCAAGCTCTTTGTGAAGGGTTTGAGTCTCTGCTTGTGATGTGGGTCTATGCCCCTGTAGTAAAAGTTTTGATGACTAATTTAGAAGAATCTTAATTAAGCCATAAGGAACCTGAAAAGTAGTAACTGTGAGAATTGAATATTGTAGTGTCCTCTTTCTTGGGGCGATTTTTGAATTCACTTCTTTTGGGAACTTAAGAAATGCTATAGTCAACATTTTTTAAAGAGGATATTAGTCCAAAAAAGAGCATTTTAACTTGGGGAACTTTGATGGTTTGTTTCTGAATGCTGATTTCCTAACAGTTTTGAAATGCCTGTAATTTTTCCGTATAACTTTTCTCTCACTCTTCTCGAGATGTAAGAAAAGGGAAATACCTGTTTGGATTTCATGGCCGTAAAGAAGGGACTCTGAGCTAAATAAGAAAGACTGTTTTTCAAAATAAGAGCTAGAGCAATTTGTCCTTTCCTAGTATGTGGGGTCGAATAACTATTTTGTGAAAAATGAGCCCTACATTTTAGCCCGTCTGCTAAGCATGGGGCGAAACTCACTTCAGCCGTGGCTGGGTGAGCAAAATGATGGGATGTCATCACTTCCGAATTACTTCTTTCTGTAGATGTTCAGCACTGACTGCATAAAGGAGTCAGTCATGTAAGAAGTAAGATCATGTAAGTCATGAAGGCCAAACCCAGTTAAAACCAAGACCAATTAATATGGGAGAGAGGGTACAGCACTCACTGCCGCAGCCTAGCCATTGGTGTAGAGCATCCTGTCTCATCTCTTGGTCTGGTACTTACAGATGGCTTCTTTACTCAGCAAAATAAATTCTCCCCTTTATTGTGGTTATATTTTTTTTTTAAATCTTTCGTATTTCAGAAACAGAGTTTGAGTAACACCACTTTTCACATAGCCTTTTTTTGAGTCAGCCTCTGAGCAGTTGGCTGTGAGAAGATATTGTGCGTTTTCTGTGGATGTAAATGACAACAAAGGAGCGTAACAGTGGATGGAAGATTTGGAAACTAGGAAACTAGATGCATGTCTTAATTGTCACACAGTGAAAGACTTTTGTCACAACAAAGCTTTTAGCATCCAACAGAGAATTTATGGATAGTCTAATTTCTTATTAATCAGGAAAGTGCCTGTTATATTATTGAGTGAAGTGGGGTTCTGAAAATTAACACTGTTTAATTGCCCAGCTGGAATTGTAAACAGTTATCAAATCTGACTGCTAATGTCACAAATCTGTCTTTAAAGTGGATTATCATGCTTCATCTTGGGCAGGGTAAAAATAAAAGCTGTGTTTGACTGTAGACGATAAACAGTTGAATGGCTATGATCTCAGTGCTGTTCAGCTGGATAATAGCTCTGCAGATGTTGAAATAAATAGAGAAAATATTAAATTAACAGAGAGTGAAAAGCTGAAGGAACGTGTTCTACAATTTTCTTGTTAGACCAGTGCTAATCCCATTCGTCCTGTTTTCCTGCTGCACTTGGGAGTGGTTGACACTTGCCTTCTTAGGTTTCATAACCAGAAAATTTGGAGTTTCTGTTTGCTTGTGGGCTATTCCCGCACACAGGCATGACCTTGAGTTTGTGTCTTTTTCTGAACTGGGTGACAAGAGACGTGACAACAGGGATCCCTGAGCAGGCCTGCCCTTGTGTTTGGGGCCAGTCCAGAGGGTTCCCTCGGCCAGCGGTAAGCAGGAGAGAGAACTTTGCCGACCCCCTTAGTTGCTATTTTGTGATGGATCTGGCACCCAGTTAGGTGGCAGAGCGCTCCCAGGAGCGGCTCTTACACGTCCCTCGTGACCAGTCCCTTACTGGGGATGGCAGAGGACATGGCACAGGGCAGGGGAGGGCAAGGGGGCAGGCAAACAGCGAGAGCAGAGGTGATTTTGGGGTCTTGGGCTTGCTGCCTCTTGCCCTCCCAGCCACTCCAGTTGCCCAGTGCTGTTGCCTGGACCCCAACTGTGCTGCTCTGGTTTCTGTGTGCTCCCCTTCAGTTTCCCTGTGGGATGACAGGATCATTTCCAGCTCAGAGGGAACAAGCTCAGGAGATGCTTAAATTCCATCTAACCATTTGTCATTAGGATCTCAAAAATCCCTGTATATACCTTTAACTTCAGCACTGGGGAAGACAGAGCAGCAGTCGTTGCCTTAGCTATGAAGGCAGACCTGAGACTCAGAAGTAAATAAAAAAAAATGGTCCACTCCGTATCTCTGTGTCCCACTCTTCATATCTACATATTCTACCATGGGCATGGATGAAATGTATGATAAATTGACAGCTGAATAGCATGAAAGGAAATTTAATACAGATTAGAAATAAAACTTTCTGGAAAAGTGAATTTTCTTGCCCCTGACTTCCTCTCCCTGCATCACTACATTTCCGTCTGCCCTCAGGAATTTTATGAAGCAATTTTTCTTTTGTTATAAAACATAATTTCATTTAAATAAATAATGTTTCATAAGGAAATTTTAGTTTTCATGTATTTCACGCTTGTGAAATTTTTCAGAATAACATCCCCATTATCCTCCTCATAAATTTTCAAAATGAGAAGTTTTGTCTTTTGTTGAAACAATATTTATGACTTTACAGTTCAGTTAAGGGTAAGATAAGCCTTTAAAGGACACACTCAAACAATTTTGAAATTATTTAATACAGATAATTTTGTCAGATCTCATGTGAATTTGGGGAAGATAATTTTTATAAACTTTTTAAAGATTTTGGATTTTTTTTAGTTCAAGGTGAAGATAATTATTTGACATTTAATTTCTTTACCTGTAATGCAAAAAACCTCTGTATTTTTATACTTTCAACACCAGAGACTTCAAAATTGTTTTGATTTAGTCTTGCTGATATTGTGAAGCTCATAATATTCCCATATTTATAAAAGTCAATAAAAAATTCTCAGATGGCTAGCTATGCTGGGCAACTGAAACTAATATTTTCCACTATGAACAAAAAACTGTTGCTTTTCAGTGGTAATCAAAGAATTGCTGGTGATTTGATTCAAACTTTCTGGAAATGCACTTTAATTTTCTCCTTTTTGACTGTGTTAAGTAACTTGAACATTACACAGCCCTGAGGGAGTCTGAAATCAAATCCACCAAAGATGACAGAGAACTTGTATTGCTTTCAGAAGGCTTTGTATTGGGCTCACCAGGAACAAACTGTAAACTTTTCGAGTTTTGCTATATTGGTCAATCCTTTTACCAAACAGCAGCTTAAGAAAAGATGCAGTAATATTTCTTACATTGATTCATTTTTTAGTGAGGACACAAACATGACAAGAATGATGATGGAGGGCATGGATGTCTCCGTGGTAAATTATCCTATTCACAGAAACTGTCTTTAGCTCCTGTCACTAAGAGTTGGCACGGACACAAGGATCTCATCTCTCCTCACTGTCTTACAGCTACGGTTAGAGCTCTGGTGTTTTCTGCTGTCTAAAAGCAGCGCTGGCCACATGGACAGTTGCTTATTTGAGGTTGTTTCCCAAGCACCTCTACTGACATCCCTTCATTTGCAGTCCCCAGTAGAGAGTTTCAATAAACCTTCACATTTAGGTGTATAGGTACCTTTGCTGCTTGGATAACATACACAATTGGATTTTTCCAGAAAGAGCAATGGTCATAAACAGATTCAAATTGTAAGGCAATTTCTTTCAGTTCTGTTTTAAGAGGGCACAGAAATAAGTTCCCAGAGCGAAGAGAATGAATGTGGCATGTTTTCTTCGTAGTTCCCATGTTTCAATGTCAGTTGAAAATGATAATTTTCCCCTCTACAGAAATATGTATTTTGAAGTTCTTCTACAGGGACAGTTTATGTTATCTTTTGCGCTATCAGTCACTGATTATAATTTCAAAGCAGTACTAATAGCTATTGGTACTCGTTTCATAATAAGATTGACCACAGGGGTTTTGGCTGGGGATGTACTGAGACGATTAATCACCAAGTAGCACTGCAGATGATAATTTTATGTTCAACTTCAGTTCAGCAAGAATAGAGTCTGTGCCTTGGCAATGATAAGGGAACCTTTGATGAGTATTACATTTTTCTCTGCCTTCAGAAGGAATGTCAGTGAAATGAACATTTGAAATACGATATTAGTGAGAACAAAGCCGTCACATCAGTGGGCTGCATGCCGAGACCCTTAATGATGCCTGCTGCTTGTGAAGGGCGGTTTAGTTATGCAATATAAGAACGTCTTCACAGTTTGCCAGTGGAATTATCCTAAGGACTGGTGAACACGGGCAGTTCCCTGGGATTCTGTTTGCTTGTGGAGACAAGATAAACCTTATCACCCAGCACACATTCTGTTCTTTACAAGAACTGTCAGTGTACTCCAATGGGTGACACTTTTGCCCTCCTCAGTGACTTTGGCTTTTTCAGCCAGCACCTCCCACAGGGTGACACTGATCCACAGGGTCTTCTAAAAGGGACCCCAGGAGCCAGGGAAAGGGGCCTGCATCTCCTTCAGGCGGTTCTGAGCGTGCCCACCTCCAGGGCACGGAATCAGATGTAGGCTCCCTAGGTCTGTAGGTGAAGATAAAGTCAATAAATGCTTTGCAAGCTGTGGCAGCCAAATGTGCCCCTCCTACCCTAAATTAATTGTTCTTTCTGGGAACAGCATTCAGCCCTAGGTTGAACAGAAGTCCACTAAAGAAAAAACACGTGCCACTGATGGTTGGAAACTATCTTCCAAAGTGTTTAGGCAGCAGGCTTAGACGTAACAGCAATAGACCTTTTCCAAAGGGAAAGTTTTTCACTAAAACCGAGCTAAGGACAGACACTCCCTAGGGTTTGTCCTTGGTCTTCCTTCTTGACTCACTAGATAATGTAAAGTTTCAAATTTCTCAATGTCTGGGCATGCTACAGTTCATATAGCTACTCTTGCAGGATACCAAAGCCCTGTCTTAAGCAATCAGGTCAACTGCCATTGTGTTCACCTTTTGCATTGACAGAAGCTGGGTTAGACCCATCTGATGAAGGTGTTATATATAACAGGAATGTATATTGTCAGTATAGATTTGCATAAATTGATGGAAATTCAGAAACTTGTGCTTAGGTGGTTTTGAAAGTTTTCCTGACAATGAGGAGAACTTTTATGTAATGATATAATTTAAATGGTAAAAATGGAAACAGTTGCTAGAAAGGAAGCACTTCATTCTAATTTTATATTTTCAGCTGTATTGCAGAATCTCTGTGAATTATAATTTTCACAATCTGAGTTGTCTAATAGTTTTCAGATCATCATAATCTGCCTTCAAAGAATCACAGAATGGTTTGGGTTGGAAAGGACCTTAAAGATCATCGAGTTCCAACCCCTGCCATGGGCAGGGACACCTCCCACCAGCCCAGGTTGCTCAAAGCCTCATCCAGCCTGGCCTTGAACCCCTCCAGGAATGGGGCATCCACAGCTTCTCTGGGCAACCTGTATGGTTTTTTTATTTTTATCACAGAGCAAAAAGATTTCTGCCTGTTTTGTTTTTTTTTTTTAACATTTTCTTAAATCCCCATATGCACATGCCAAACACTGAGGCACAATTAAATCATCTCTAAGGTATTTTAATCTCCTTATAATTTAATTTAAAATATTTGCTGTGGATTTGTTCAGTGATAACGGAACACAGGACTTTGCATTCATTTCACGGTTTAATTGAAATCATGTTCTGTCAAAACAAGAAGTGATGTTGCCTAATAGATTCTGGGCACAAATTAGCTGATCTGAGTGGGCCTGTTTCCTCAACAGTTCTTCTGTTTTCTCAAGAAATTGCAAATCCCACTGGTAATTCTTGGGACTTTCCCTCAAAAATGTTCCTGCCATGTATATGAACACAGGCATATTGTATTGCCACTTCACAGCTTCGTTTCTTGGAGTAAAGCTGTTTGATTTGCATCCAGGCAGCAGCTATCCCCATACCCTTTTATCAAGCAGCTCACAATCCACAGAAATATGCTTCTTTGTCTTAGTCTTTCCCCATTTTGCTCTATCTCTTTTGTATCTTGTGTAATTTAGTTGCAGTCTGTCCATTACAGGTCTTTAAAAATTCTTTGGCTCTTCTGCAGTTCGTGCACAACGCTTCTGCAAAAAGACCAGGTAAAGTTAGCATCTTCCCTTCTTAAAATAAAACATAAGTGGACTGGGTAACATTTAGGGTCACTGAAGTTATCTACACAGTGAATTAGGGGAAACCCTTCTGTTAGACGACCTTGCAGGTCTCAAGGTACATCCCTCCCTCCGCTGCCAGGAGAAGCGATCGAGGCAGCTCGAACCCTCTCCCCTCCCTTCTCCTGCAGCACGGGGCTGGACTGCACTCCCCTTGGGATGACTGTCCGTCCGTTCTGCCTGGAAAAACTCCTGCCAATGTCCTTTTTGACAACAAAAATAGAATGTTTTCACAAATCAGTACCATGTGAATGTTCTTTAAAAGCTGGTGCTTCTTCTGGCAGTGAGTAACCCTTTGCTGGATATTTCCCCTCGCTTCCAGGGGGCTACCTGCAGAGTGAGATTTAACTGAGTCCGATTCGCAGCCGGGCAACATACAGAGAGCTATATACCAGACAAGCAGATCCATCCCATGTTTTAATGTTACCTTCATTTCATTTCCAAACGTTTCTTTGACCATCAGCTGAGGATGAATTACTTCATCCTCATTTTCCCCCAGGCAAGCTCCTCTCATCTGCTCTAAAGCCTCTAATGGTCCCGTCCAGTACAGTGGCAGAAGTCACATCGTCAGAACCGAGGAAGGAATTGAAAGTCCTTGATAAAGGTCTTAATCTGGCAGCCCTTTCTCTTGTAGAGTCCTCCGGCAATGGTGAATGAAATTGCTTTTCTACATGTCACACCGGCTAGCCTTGTGCCTCCGTTAGCTCAGTCACGTGGAAAGTCTTTACATACCAGGGAAATTACACAGTTTATCAGAAAGTCTTTTAGATGAACTGACCTCTGCTGAAATAACCATTGAACTGCAGAAGCCTGTTTACATACTCTGCTGTATATGAGGATAAACCTTGAGTTCTGTATCACAAATGGCAGGAAGGACTGAGAAGCCATGCAATGTGTGGCTAACAGTATTTTGTTAAGCTTTTGCAGGGAAAAAGTGCAAACCAGCAGTAAATTGATCTAGGAACTCTGGATGGTAAATCAGAAAATCGCTTATGGCAGCATGAAAAACCTGATCACCTAACCGGTTTTATCAGCTACAGCCTGGGTGTAGGAATCAATAGGACCATTTTCCCAGTCTTGCCTCGTGTATTGGTACAAATCAGTCTGAGCAGGTCTTCGGCTTTGTAAATGCAGGCAGCTGTCAGTCTTCTGTGGGGGAGTTGTGCTTCATAACAAGGTATGAATGTGGGAAGCAAACTGTCACCTGTCAGTCTGTCTGAAATGTGCATAAGGTTCCTCACTTCGCCCAAGATTGTTAATTACACACAGTTAGAACGTGTGGTATTTCAAAGAAACGTTAAGCAGGTATTTATGAGAGAGTTAAGCAGAGAGTGTATTCTGCCCCTTGAAGAAGAACGGGAGTTGGTGATGGAACCGATCTATGAAATAAAGCACACTGATTGTTTTCTTGACAAGCAAAATTACTCAGATCTCAGTGGAAAGAAAGCATTTCAAGATTGCAGGGCAGCAAGAATTTTCTTTAGCAGCTCAGTGTGATACATATCACAAATGAATATTAGCAATAATTATCAGTTTTACATTCTGTTCAGCAAAACTCTGCTTTTTGTTCTTATTTCCTTTCCACATTCACACATACTCATTTTACAGAATGATAGACTTCTACGGAAAATATTGGATGCCAGGATGAAAGTCGAAAGAATTATTTGACATTTCTGTTAATAAAGTAAAATAGCCTAAAATATTCAATATCGAGTCACAAGATGAACAGGTGGTCACAATCATTTTCCTGTTTAATTTTCTCCAAATCACCTGGATTCAGACCTGCTTGGATTTTTAGCTGGGTTCCATGCGGAAAGAGTTCATGGTGCATGTCATGACCCTGTCAGACTGTGCCCTACTGTGTTCCTTTTCCATCTGGCATTTGATCAGCTAAAACCCCCGGGGGGACCACATTTTGTGTTCTGGAGGATTCTGCCCTGCCTGGTGTACTGATTGGTAGCTGACACCTACCGAAGCAGCCTGGGTACCCTTTTTTCAATTTATCCAGCATTTCCCCTCTACTGCCTTGCCTGTTCTTCCAGAACAGGCCATTTGCATTACTTTGTATCTGTTTATACTGATTTATTAGTCATGTATTATGCTGCCATATCCTGTTACACCAATTAAATCTTTCTGCTGGCTAAAACCTTACAACCCACCCGCCCCAGCTTATTCCCCATGTTTTCTGTGGACTGACACACTTCCTTCTTCTCCATCCTTCAACCCTCTTCTGAGCAACCCTTGACTCAGGATGGAAGCACTCACCAGCACCACTGCCAGCACCGCCTGTTATGGGAGGGGAGGATATGGGATGTGTAACTTCTCCCTAGTCCCCCACAAGGGTTGCCCCAAGACAGAATTCTTTACCGTTAAGTGGGTCTTTCCAAAGGAGAAATGTTAATATCTTTCTATCCAAGGTCAGAGGCTAAATGTTCCTTGAGGAATAACGAGCTCCTCTCTTGTTGGTACCACTCCATGCCTTGGTAGATGGCAAGCTTATTTGTATTCTTTTTGAATAAAAAAAAGATTAAGTAGTCCTGTTTTGGGGTAAGTACTTCCAATAGGGTGTATTTACCACGGACAATTTGCTAAAAGCCTGTAGAATTTTGCCATGATTGTAAAGAAAAATAGATGGGAATAAGATTGATACCAAAATTACAAACCAAATCATGTACCTTCTTGCAGAGAGTACATTGTTTAGCCACAGAGGAAAAATGTAAGAAATGGCCTGAAAGATAATTGTATAAATTTTCCATCAGTTTAAGCTTGCATATGGTTTAACTTAATTTACAGCTAGCCTATCTATAGTGATCTGAACAGATATTTTTCATCCAGTTACCAAAATGTATTTATTTGCTTATTTGATTCTCTGTTTCTGGCTAAATCAACTGTACCCAACTGTAAAAAATGCTGTTGTCATTTTGTCATCCAGCCAGTTCGGAGAGGTGAAGCTGTTGGGACAACTCTTGATATAATTTTCCTCCTAGAGATTGAAACTGGAGTGCTTAAATCAGTGCTTTAAAGTAGCTATTTGCTTTCACGAATGTCAGACTTTTCTCCACTATCTGCTGCATGAATTATGCTTCAATGCAGTCAGTACGTCTGTTCATTAAAGATTATCTCTGTATCATTTCCATATAGTTCAAAGAACTGAAATATTATCACAGGCTTCATAGTAAAGGTAGAGATTCAGCCTTCAGTGATACTGTTTGATTGCAGCTCCTTTGCAGCTTGCCCTGGTGCTCAGGGAGGCAGAACCTGGCTGTGCAGTCCTAGGGATGGCTCAGGAAGCCCAGGGATGGAGACTAGCTATCTTCCAGCTCCTCCCCTGACTCCAGGAGGGAATGAGAGAGCAAGGTGTTGCTGTTTTCCACACCTCTGCCAGCATCCTGGAGTGTCAAAGTGGTTTCTACAGCTCACATTGCCATTTTCGTGTTCCCTAGGGTGACAAAAATACTCAAACTGTTGAATTGTCTGCTGGTCTTCCCTATTGCCCTTCTAGAACATAAATAATCCTATGATGAAAGAGAGGTCCTCAGCAGGACTTGGGCATGAGTTTAAAATGTGACACAATAAGAGAATGGCACTGGAGTAAAGGTGCTGGAACAGCAGTCCTCAGCTTTATGGTTGTCAACAGAAGAGATGTCTTCAGTGCATTTTGGTTTCTTTCCTCTCAACTGCTTATTCAGTTTTTTAAGTATGAATACCATTTCTTCAGTATGAAAGCTCGTCTCTTCCCATGCTCCATGTCTTCAAATGAAGACAACTCTTCATGTATGTGTGTAAAGCCAGGTGTTTCTGCATCTTGGAGTGAATACGCAACTGAATATAAATCAAAACACACACAAAATATCTAAACAGAGCAGATGTTGAGTCAGTCTAGGAAGGTGAAATCCCTGTCTTGAGGTGGCTTCCAATACTGGGGTAGTGACTGTTTCCTTAAGGTTTGCATGTGTGATCTTCATTCAAGCTAATGGAAAAGAACAAAAATACTGGCATTTATGGGCACAGAGATGCACTGGTATCTCTTTTGGAAAGATTTACAGGTACAAAGCCTGAAGGGAATAAAAAAGAGCCCAGAATGAACAATGTTTTGATCACCTTCAAATTGTGTCCTGGTGAACCTTGATGGCTTATCTCTGTCATAGCATAGTACCAGTTACTTTCCAACAATGAGTGAAAGGCAGGATAAAGAAGTTAAATTACTGATGGAGGCAGGAAGGTCATTAGCAAATCCATTAACCAATTCCCTTCGTTCCAATATCTAACACAAGCAGCAGTCAGAGATGATGGTGGAGGTTTCCCCCAGTATGTAAGTGGTGTGGCCCCTTATCTCACAGCACTTGCTCCTCCTTCATCAAAAGCTCCTATAAATTTTTACAATTACAATTACCTGTGGCATTTTGTCCTCTTATTAAATAAATCTTCGTTCAAACATAGCTGCTCATGCCCCTGAGACTTACTGCATCAGAATTGTACTCACAGCTCTTGTTTATGGTCTGGCCAGGAACTGTCGTGGATTGTGAAGCACAGCAAACAGCATCACTAGAAAACCTCTGTCAGAGAGTGTGTATCTAATGCTTTAGAAATTGTCTTGACTGCTACAGATATTCTGAGATATCTGCATTTTCAGAATGCATCAGGGTTGATGCCTTTGTCTTTCCCTTCTGTTTATATCAACCTCTATTAAAAGAAAAACTATTGGTTCAAGCACGATCTCAATCCTCTGGTTTTGCTTTGGCAGTCTCTGCTGTGGAGCAGGGAATGCTGTCACTCTGCCTGTATTTAGGATTAACCACGATCCAGCTTATGAAAACTGGCAGTAGCTGTAGTCACACCTATGCAACACCCTGGCACAGAGAAGGGAAGCGGCATGTGGTACCTCTGGAGATCCCTTTGACTCCTGCCTTCTCAATTTTCGTTGTGATTCATGAAGAGTTTGCTTTAGCAACTATGCTGACTGCTTGCAAGCTGGTGTGGCTCTCTCCTGTGTTCTCAGCAGGACAGATATGTAACATTGACAGACATGTGGTCTAGTCAGGTGTTGCCTAGGGAGTCTAGTCTTAATTCTTCATGTAAGTGGTCTCCCAAGCATTTCCAATATCTTCAGATAAAGGTTGTCATTTACATGAATAACACAAAAGGTTTATGGCACTTCTATTATCACCTGCGATAGCTGATACAGTCTTATGTACAGAATAGGAAGCCAATGGCTTTCAGTTCGTTTCCCTGGAAAGAAGCTGGAGGCATCACTTTGTTATCCTGCTCCTCAAGTTCATGTCCAGTGATGGTAGTTCCATCCTTTTTAAACTATGCTGAAACCAAATGGTGAAAACTCTTCTTTAAGAACCAGATGTCATTATACAGCAAGCACTTTGCAGCTGTCAAAGTTTAAGGTTTGATGCATTATTTGCTGAAATAGAATGGACAAGTGTTGGGCAGGTCTTTGAAGATGCTGAGAGAGGGATGACCCAGAGGGAGACAACCTGGAACAAGAGCAAGGGCTTCTGGACAGAGCCTCATCTATATACTGGGCATGATGTGCATGATATGGAATAGACCATCGGCCAATTTGGGTCTCAATCCTAAACCTAAGGTCGAACCCTAGGCTAGTAACTGGGGCTGTGCTCCCTCACAGCTTCTCCTGCCCCTGCAGACACGGGCACAGCAGAGAGGCTGAGAAGTCCTTGACTGTTGTGGCAGCAACTGTAAACATCAGAATGTGATCAGCCTTCTCCTCAGTGCAAACCCAAAACACAGCCTCACACTAGCTACTAGTTAACTCTGTCTCAGCTGAAACCAGGACATTCTGTTTCCCAGTATTATTTCTATAATATTAACATACAGTATGATTTTAAAACATGACCTGCAAAATCAGGGACAGAGAACACTGTACTTGCAAATGACATCTGAGGACTGCCCGAAAAATAATAATAGCTGTCTGCAATTCGCTGTTTGTATTCAGATAGTTGAAACAGGCTGAGTGATGCTGACTGGGGCTCAGGGGCTGTTGCTAAACTAGAACAACTTAGAAATGCTTGGTTATAGTAAGACAGAAAAGGCTATTAGCTCTCCAGCTTTGATAGGTATCAAGTGATATCAGTATGCAAGCCTATGGGAACAGCTCCTCCCACACCCTATCTCTGGTAGATCCTACAAAGGATGCTCTCATTGCGGGCTAGGAAGCGTTATTAACAACACCACAAGAAACTGTAGCTTGCTTACTCCCGTTGGTGGAACTGGTCTGCTGGTTTTTCAACTTACCGCCTTGATGTCCTGAGGCACTCCTCTTCAGGTCTATAGACTGTTCATCACATGGAAGGCAAAAGTAGACTTCTGTTTCTTTATGGGCTTTATTTTCAGAAGTCAGCAGAACACCAGATGAAGGGATAGGTGTTCAGTATAAGCTATGTCTGTATTAACAAACTAGTTAGAGCCTGGGGCTCTGGTTTGTACTGTTAGATTGTTAGCACACTTCCTGGAGATTTTTGCCCACGTGCTCCAATGTCCTCTCAAGCAATGTCCTGGCCAGGTTGAGGACCAGCTGGCATCAGCAGCCATTTCAAGTAATCTGGAGGTGGTGGATGAAAATGTAGCTGTAAGAACTTGAGCTGTGCTGTAATACTTGGCTTCTGGGACAGAAAACCGTTCCCAAACTATGCTGGAGAGCTCTGTAGCCATAACCATTGTGACTTTACTAAAAAATTGTTTGCATCTCAAAAAGACTCCTTAGTGGAACCACCTAAGACTATTTTAGAAAAGAAATTTAACCCTGGCATGTAATGCACATGATATTGACTATTATTTGCATTCCCATGACATTTCCTGTAGACCTCAGATAGAGACCAGTGCTGGCCACCTACTGTCCCATTGCTGAGTGCTGTAACAGCTCACAGGCTGAGCTGAGGAGTTTCTGATCTCGTCTGAGATGACAATAAAAGGATGCAGTATACAAAAAAAAAAAAAAAATCAAAAAATGGTAATGTAACAATTGCACAGCTTGAAAAAAATCATGCTGTTCCAATTATATTTTTTAAAAGAAGGCCATTTGAAAAAGAATGATGCAATCTGTTCTTTTCTTTTTGTGTTTCATATTTCGATAAGTAAAACAAAGTTCTATAAAACGCCAGCAGAGTCCTCTTCATTAATCTTTTACTTCTGCCTATTTAGGACATTTTTTTTAACCTAAGTTATACTTTTATCAACATTTTTTAAAAGTTTTCAAGAACATTTCATTCTTTGATATAAAATTGACTTTTAATTTTCAAGAAGAATTGCTCTGAGTGGACTTAGATACAAACAGATCAAAGCAGTGTTGCTAAAAGCTTTATTTCATTGAAGACACTACTCTTCCCCCATTCATAACGTATAAATATTGCTATGAATTCTGGATGTGTTTGATCTTTAATCAGCTTTGCAGGTAATTTGCCAGATTTATTAGGTATTACATGTAACTTTGATTTGGCAAAGGAAAGTAAGAGAGAATTAAATTTAAAACTCTGTAATTAACGGATAAAGGCTGTTTGGGGCTTCCAGTTCTTTCCCTGTGTCCATTTAGAGAAGCGTGGTGATGGTGGCCCAAACATTATCACCAAACATTTACGCTTCCTTCAAGTTTTCTGAAAGCTTCAGCTGTGCTGGGTCTTTCAAGTACTTTGTAATTCATATTATTTTCTTAGTTCCTTTTCCTGCTCCACCATGCATTTTCCATCACTCCCTTGAAGCTTAGGAACCTGCCAGAGGTCTGCCTCTTTTGGCAGCTGGGTCCCACCAGACCAGCACTGTATAGGGTGAGGGTGGCACACCACAGGGCTGCCAGATGGTCACCAAGCCACCTGGAAAAACTCAAACACCTACAGAAGGAGAGAAAGGACAGGAAAAACAGCACAGGGAAATCAAATACTGAGAGATGGAAAATTAAGTTATCCTTCTGCTTAGCTGAGGTGAAAACATAATGCAGAACGAAATTCCTGGATGTACAGCAGATGGATCAGTGGGTGTCAGGGAAGGGCTCTCTGAAGATCACGTCAAGCTACTGAGCAGTGCGTGTGTGATGGTGCTGGCCGGTGTTTCAAGATAGATGATGAAATACAGGATGCTGGAGAGACAGATTTTGACTTCAGTAAGGCCTTTGTCTTATGCTGAAACAAGATATCCCGTGCTGATACTGATAAAAAGCTCCACTGAGCCCCACATGGTGATACTGACAGCAAGTGAGAGGGGCGCCTTTGACGCTTGTACCCTGTTTGTGGCATTACAACATCAGAGGCTGGTCTCAGAACTACTGGGGCAAAGAGCAGCAGCAGGTGTGGGATCCGAGCAGCTCACAGCTGAGTGGGAAAACCTGCTGCACTGGTTGCTCTAAGAGCATAATTTTAGGGAGTTTCCTGTGTATAGACTCTAATCCCACTGTGTTTCACCATCACTTACCCATATGAAGGAATACAGGAGGAAAACATGACTGTGTGCTCTTTTAAGCTATCATGAAGCAAAGTGGATCGAGTATCATTTCTTTATCTCAGCTTGTCTTTGTCATAAGAAATGGTAGCTGCAGGACCTTTTGTTTGTGTTCATCTCAAGATAAGATTGTTTCCATAAAGGATAAACACCCTGCTTTCGTCTCTATTCAAAGCAAAAGTGTTTTTCACCAGAATGGTTTATTGCAATATATTGCTGTGCTTCATTCATTCAGGCTTCAGTCCTCAGAGACACGTTATATCAAAAGTTGAGAGAAAATTAATCTGTTCTGAGATAAAAATACAGGAGAAAAAGATACAGTATGAATCCATTTCTGTGACAAGGTTGTGTTTCTAGTCTCATGGATGTTTAGGATGGCACGGACATAAGGCTTTTGCATTTCAGATCTGCTAGATGGGTGCTTCTAGTACAGCTTCCTCAGGGAAAGCAAATATGCGTCTTTTTAACAGGGTCTCGTATAAGTCAGTGTGAGTGGATGGAAAGGGAGAAGAATTAATATGGCATACTAGGCTGTAGGTATAAGATTAACCTCTTATAGGGAGGGAGGAAGATAACTGAGCACTGTTTTTCTTCATTGATGCATTAAAAGCTTAGCTGAAGCCTAGAAAGGACAGACAAAAGTTGGTGAGGACTCTGAAAGCTGCATATCAAGGAAAATTATTATGTTCTCTAGAAGATGTGAGATAAAGACAGGGCATAAAAGTAAGACATCTAGAGACAGAGGTGGTTGCAAAGATGAAAGTCTTAAAGGGAGTATGACTTACTGAGTTTTCAATAAGTCAGTCTAGAAGCTTCTGTGGGGCTGTTGGCACCTCTTGCCCTACTGCCTTTATCCTGAAGAGTCTACAGTCTCAAATCCACCAGCGATATATGTGATTATGAAGCCAAGGTACAGTTAGCAAATACAAGTGGTGAGAAGAGCTTCATGCTGACTGTTGCTCCTCCATGTTAGAAAAGATGGAAATCACAAGTTAAGGTCACATCAAAATCTGTTGTCAACATTAACAAACACTTCTCTTTTATGAAACATCCGATTCAAGTGCCTCCTTGACCACTTCGTTGCATATATTGTTGCATATGCAGCAGAAATGCATTAATACAATTAAGCTGTTCTTTTTTAAAACTTGGTATTAATTAATCTATCTCCTATTTAAAGAATAAAAATTAAAAATGGTAGCTGCTGAAACAGCCATTTCAATGTCTTAGAGCCAGGAGGTATCTTTTTTTTTTTTTTTTTTAAAGACATCTTTATTTCAAAATGTTATTTATGGTTTATCTCTCGAAAGGTAAAAATAGTAAAAAGGCAAACAAAAAAAATTTTAGTGAACTGAGACAAAAGTTTTCCTGTGGATGAAAATCTTTGAATTGTTTTTCCTTCTGACATGGGTTGAGAGAAGGCATCAAAACCTCAAAAACTCCATTGGGACGATAAAGCCACCATTTGTCCAGACTTATTTACTCACAACATATTGTAACTCTGTAAGAACAGCATAAACGATGCACACAAGGTCTCAGACACCATCACACTGTATAATAATGGATAACTCTGACCTTCTAATGGAAAAAAGTGTAGCTTCCCAGCTGGCCCTTGGGATCAGCCCTTGTGAGGTGGGCTGCAGGTTCTGACCTTGAAACTCTGCTCCTGACCTGTGCCATCGTTAGCACAAATCATGCCTGAGAGGTCTGGGTCTTGGGCAACCACCAAGGGACCCTCATTGCTCACATCGGGTTCTGCCAAGACTTTCAGCACTTTCCCTTTTGGTGTTGTCAGCCAATGATGGTCTTCCTATTCATGGTCTTCTTCACCGTGGATGTAACAAGCACGTACAGTTTCCAGTTACACCAGCCCACATCAGTATTTTTGGTCCACTGTACTCACATTTTACTTTCATTTCTGAATAAAAAGGCAAATCATAGTTGGGAGGAGTGTTTGTATCTGAAAAATGAAAGTCTAGGTAAGCCCATCAACTTGATGGATTAAAAATGACAATGAAAATATGCAGGCAGTTGAAAATCATTTCCTTTTTCTTCAGAACAGAAGAATTGCAGATTGTTATGCTGTGGCTAATCATTCAGTCTTAATCTCCCTCTCTGGAACATTGATGGAAAGGAGGGAAAGTCTGTGGATATCTCCTGTAGGAAAATGGGTGCATGGAGTAGAATATGGAAAAGACCTAATTAAGAACAAAAGCCTGTCATGCAAATTCAGGAACCGACTGTTCTCCAGTAAAAAAAATGTTGTTTTGCTTCTGTCCAAAGCATTTGAAAACAGGGCTGCAGGTGCAAACCAGGCAACTTCACTATCAGAGAGTGAAAATCTCTTTTACCTTGCCTTTTCTTTCTAAACTGTGCTGATGACAGCCCGGTGAGCACTGACACAGCAGTCAGAAACCTGCTCATCAGTCACCTGGGCAGGGTTCAAACACTTCCCGGGTTCATGCTTCCTCTAAGCACTCCTGGAGCAGGCAAGAGAGGAAACATAATTTCATTTCCCATCGCCTGCAGCCCTGTTTTGTTTTTCCCCAGCAATCACGTAGCACTATTGCTCATAGGGTACAGCCCAGAGGGGATTAAACTGATAAAGAGTACCAAGGAAATTACACAAAGACAAGGTGAACTCAGTTCCTATTTCTGGACACATTAACAGAGCAATTGGCTTTCCTGGGGTGAAAAGTTACGTTATAAAGCTACAGGGCTGGATGCCTCCAGTTCTTCTAACGCCTGTGTGGCTAGATCACAGCCCTTTGCAGTAGTGCCAAATAGTACTTTGCCTTTACAAAACTGTTTTGGTAACCCGTCCAATCTGGAGAGAAAATATTTCAATGCAGGGTGGAATAAAATCTAAGTGGTTTGGGAGGAGGCAAAATAAAATTGATTGACTTTCAGACTGATCAATTTTCTGAAGTTTTTCACTGTCTATTTCTGGACATACCACAGAAAAATGTCGGTTTGGGGAATAGCCTCTCAGTGCTAGATAATGTTTGATGATTATTATCTCCAAGAATCTGTAAATTGTCTTTTTGGGATGGAATGTCTGTGATTGCCAAATATAAATAATTTATTTAATATGAATTTGAAAATATGGGAAAACTATCAGCACAGATTTCAGGTTTTGTAATATTCCGTTATTACAGCTTTTTTGCTACATCATTCCTGTTAGGTGATCTGGGAGAGATCTGACAGTCTGATGGAGCTGAGGCTGCCACAGCTCCATGCCACCAGCTCCAACCAGCAGCGAGGCTGAGCATGTGTTCCCAGTAGGCACATGTATGTATATGCAGTGCATAAATACATCTGTGCATGGCTGGCCACACAGATCAACATGGACAGACACGCAGAGGACTCACAGGAACACAGATAGCACCAGGGACCTCATCCTGCACACACTGGCTAAGCAGGATGCAGCTCTGCAAGTGAGAATATAGGCATATATATATATCTATCTGCAATGAGGATGCCTCCAGCAGCTGGGCTCAAGTCTGCCCTGCCGCTGCCCCTGGATCTGAGTCTCTCCAGCTTGGTGGCACCATGGATGCAGAGGTGTCTGAGCTCTGGTTCTACCCCAGACTGATTTTGCTAACCCTGGTGAGCAACTGGCCCTTTTGATCATCTGATCCCTCTATTTTCACACACTTCTTCTTCCCCAAATTGCCTAGATCTAGCCCTTTCCTCACCTTTTGTTCTTCCCCTAAACATCCCACAGTAAGT
>NW_010141203.1:0-31707 GCF_000699245.1 Pterocles gutturalis | reverse complement strand
GCTCTTCCTCTGCGTCCCACCTTGCGTCTGACAGCCCTGGGCACCAAACCCCAGCAGTCTGAAAGATGCTCTGGCATTGACTCATCATGATGGGTTTCATGCCTGGGTGCTGGGGCCGAGGGTCTCCTGAAACAGCCCTGGGAGAGGTCTGGACAGGGTGTTGTTCCTCTGAGTCTTTAGTTTGGGTTGTCACTTGCCCTTGTGCTTCTTTGGTGGGTTGATGGCTCTTGGGACGGGCATGGGAGCAGCCTGGCAGGGTATTATTTGGGCTCCCTCTGCCGTGTCTCCCTCTGCTTGTCTGTGGGCAGGCAGAGGAGCTTTTATCACATAACTTAACAATCCCAGCTCCATCTTTTTAGCTGATGTGTACCTAGTCTTAAATATTGCATGTGATTTTAGTATCACCAGCTTTGGTATTTAAGGTTATATTTTCATTAAAGCATCTGGATATCCTCTAGAGGCTGTGTACTGATGTACTGCAAGGATTAAGACTGTGCTTGATACCTGAATTTTAATAACAGGGAAAGTAAAATTCATTTCAGGATTTTATCTGTTCACTGGAGAGATCCCTGTATGCAGGTTGAATAAATCAGCAAAATCCAAACATAGAAAGGCTTCTCATTTTAAAGCCTTGCTTTTAATCAAAAGAACTGTTCAAAATGAAAAGGTAAAATAAGATAAAATAGCTTAAATGTTTTTTACATGCTCAAAACAGCTGGAAGCAAAATGCTATGGCTTCATTTCATTGGCTGAAAGTTTTAATGAAATTTGACTCAATTTTTAGAAAAGCTTTTGTTCTCCCTGAAACATTAATTTTTCGGCAGATTTACCATTCAACCAAAAAAATGTGCCAAGCTCCAGATTACATGTGCTGTCTTAACATTTATCACATACAGAGCAGTTGTTAGTTGTTCCTAATGACTACATTTTATTTAAGAAAGGTTCATTGCATTCAGCTGCCAACTTGTTCCCTCTCAGCAAGAAAATCCTTGTTTGAAGGTTGCTACCAGGTAAATGCAAAACTCCGAGGGCTGTGTGGTCCCAGTTCCCCGCCAGAGACACCCCCAGGCTGGATGTGGGCTGTCCACTGCATTTGCAGAGCTGTCCCCACCTCCGTGGAGGCTGAAATCCTTTCCTTTCCCTGTGGACTGACCTGGTTTTGGGCTGTATCTGGCTTGGGATCTTCTAGATCCTCTTCTAGAATCATAGAATCACAGAATCATTCAGGTTGGAAAAGACCTCAAGGATCATCAACTCCAACCATCAACCCAACCCCACCCAACCCACTAACCCATGTCCCCAAGCACCACATCTACATGTTTCCTGACCCCCCTCCAGGGATGGTGACTCCACCACTGCCCTGGGCAGCCTGTTCCAATGCCTGAGCACTCTTGCAGTGAAGACATTTTTTCTAATATCCAGCCTAAACCTCCCCTGGTGCAACTTGAGGCCGTTTCCTCTTGTCCCATCACTTGTTCCTTTAGAGCAGAGCCCAGCACCCCCCTCACTGCCCCCTCCTTTCAGGCAGCTGTAGAGAGTGATGAGGTCTCCCCTCTTTATTTCTGGATGTTTCTGGGGCTGTCTGGCTGAGGGATCCTGCCCCTCCAGGGTCTGCAAAGGCACAGAGCTGTCAGAGTTCTCTCTCTCCTCCCACTCTTTCTCAGCATAAAATAAGACAATGAATTAAAAATTAAAAGTTACATCTTCTTAGTGATATTATTGTTCTAATCTCTTCCCTCTCTCCCTGAACATACAGTCTGTCCCAGGCAAACAATGCAATAATTTCTGTTTTATCTACTGAACTATTCCCAATTAGACTGACCGTTACATTAAATTCCTCATACAATGTCATTCAGAGTTTCTGAGAAGAGCTGGGTGGAAAAACGCCACAACAATAGCTGTATAAAAGCCAATTTAACAAAATGCAGCTGTTCCCTGAATTTAGCACTGTGGTCTCCACCATTTTGTACGAAATGCTGCTTTTTAAAGACACCTCAAAATAGCAGCATAACAATATGCACAATGAGGCCGTTACACAATGAGGAGAAAGACCCCGTCGTCCTGATGTTCAGGGAGGGTGAACATTGTCCACCCAAAATAGAAATCTCATTTTTAAAGGGGTGGGTGTTAAACTTTGTGAAATCATTTTTACTTCAGGAGTCTGGTGGTGGTGGGAGTGGAAAGGTGCTTTGTGCAGAGGCTGCGTGGGCCAGTTTTATGACTCCAACAGTCGCAAACCAGGACAATCAACCCAAAGCAGGTCTCCACAATGATATTTCTGGCTCCCCTGCCCCTCTGGATCTGGGCTCTCACTGTTTCCACAAAGGCTGTGGCTGCACAAATGTCCCCTCTCCCCGCTCCCCTGTCCCTCAGTTTTCCCCCCATTGTCAGAGCTGTTTGTTCCTCACCCCTGGTGTCAGCAGCAGTGGGGAGCACTTGGGAGGAGAAGGTCTCATGGAAAAGCAGCTGCTGTGGGCTTCATGCTGGTTAATCCTTTCCAGAGCTGGTCTCCGCTCTCCTTTTTAATGCTGCTGCTGTCAGTCATGGAGCCAAAGCAGTGGTCACGTTAAATATCACAGGGAAAAAAAAAAAATAAAAAAAAAGAAAACCTAGCAGAGACAAAGGCAAACAAATAAAAATAATAACAATAAAAAACAAACCACCCCAGTATTAGGAATTTTCATGCATGTCTTCATCTGCTCTGGTGTTTAGAGACCAAGAAATTGCTCCTGCTGGGTGCACAGTCCTGGGCCCATTTAAACTCCCTGGCTTAAGGAGCTGGGTGAGGTTTTCTGGTTTCTAAGGTTCAGGGCAGCCTCTCTGGTCATTTCTGGAGACAGGAAAAGAGAGAGAGAAGAATTTGAATTAAAAAAAAAAAAGAGCTTTTGGGATTAGCACAACTCTTTGTGAAAATATAGGAGAAGTTTCATTTTCATTCCCTTGAAGGATGAAAATAAATTCCAATATCTCCCAAGCTGTCACAAACCAGAACTGCTGTGCTCTGGCTGGCTCTTGGCATTGTGTTATAAAGGAAGTTTCTCTTCAGCTCCTGATATTTGGGAACTGGCTTTTATCTAAAACCACAACATATTTTTGTATATATATATATATGTACACACTTTACAAGCTTGCAGCCTATCCCTGTAGCTGAGTTTATTACAAATCTCATTCTTTTTGAGCCTTTCTAAGCTCTTTGTCTGAGCGGTATTGCTGCTGGGATATTAAAGGACCACATTCAGGAGCCAAAGCAGCAAAGAAATGCATCTTTTTTTTTTTTTTTTTTAAAGCTGAAGAAGTTCAGAAATCCGAGACAGGCAGGTCTTCAATACGGCAGCCAAGATAAAACAAGATGATCCATTCAAAATCAGCTGGAGTTATGTCTCACAAATCAACTTTTTTTTTTTTTTTTTCTTAAATCCATTGCACTTGGCTTGGGGCCACAGAGCAGGAAAGGGGAGCAGAGCTTTTGCATTTTGCTGGGTCTAAGGCAAATAATATCTTAAAAAACAAAAAGCCACTGGAAATTCTGCTTTATTTGGAGCAGAGTAGAAGAGAAATAAAAGAGGCAAAAGACCACAGAAGAGCTAAAGGTGGGTTTTCTTGATTCTAGCAGATATTTAGCCTTTCTTCGTAGGGTCCTTTGTTTCTTTCAATCACTGGTCATCAAACCTCCCTAGCTTACTCAAAACAGGTTGCTGTAAGTTGCTGTAAATGAATAGTAGTGTGTTTTTCTCTGCCTGCCCAAATACTCTGGAACTGGTTACTGGAATGGCTGGGTAAAAAAACCCAACACATCAGGAGTTTGATGATGCTGCACTCGAATTTTTGCAAAGAAAGAAAAACAAAACCCTGTTTGGTGACACCAGATAATACACTATATATTACAGTCACTGGCTGAAATGGTAAAATAAGAAACAGGGAACTGGAGCAGAAGGAGGGGACCATAAGTGACATCCTAACACTGAAGCACTGAGACTGGGCAGGAGAATTTTTCCTCGAACAGGAAGAATTTTGACAACTCAAATCACATGAAGATGTTTCGTACTCAGGAAAACTCTCTCCCACCCTGTTGTACTTCTGGGGCAATGGCTACTACTGGATGTCTAAACTAGAGTGGTGCCTGCTTCAGTCTCAGATTCACATCAGGACTTTGAGCTTCTGCCCTGAAGTGACAGGCTCGATATCTTTCCCTCCTCTGGTTACCTCTTCCACCGTTCTGTCCCTTCCTTTGCTCACCAAAGAGCAAAGATGAAACCTGGAGGGGGTCTGCCTGCAAATAAAATACTCATGCTGGCTGAGTCACGGGTCAGTGTTTCTTTTGAAAGAGCAAGCAACCGAGCAAACCCCCGGGCTGGACCAAGTCACCAGTGAGCGAAATGGCAAGAACCAGCCACCCCCCACTGCCTGCCCCCAGCCCTCTGGAGGGAGAAGCTCAGAGCGCAGTGGTCTGCTGGAATAATACACTGCTCTGGTATTTTCCATCTTCTCTAGACACTCTGGGGGAAAAAATGGCCTCTGAGAGACCCAGTGAAGACCACGTGTTGGCTAAGTGATCTGGAGAACACGGCAGATGGTGGAAATGCACTTTCTGTCCTTTTCATGGACCCTGCACTGCAAGCACTGCTGAGCTGCAAAATGGAACCACAATTTCATGTCCTGTTTGATATAAATACTGCAAACACAGAGATTTGACAATTTTTTTTTTTTTTTTTTTTGGTGAGAACAATTTCAAAACTAAGTAACTCCAAGCAAACAGGGGTTTTACAGTCATGGAAAACACACAATGAGATAACGAACTTTAAAAATGTTTGAATAAAGTTGCCTGGAAATTAATAAGTACTGCCGTGCATCTGTGGGACTCAATTGTTTTGTTCATCTTCTGCAAGATAAGGCTATAAACCATGATATACAACTAGAAACAACCAGTGTTTTCCACACAGGGTCTAGAGTAATTCCCCTCCAATTTACCAGGTCCCAAAATTTATCTTTTAGCCCACAGTTATTCTGTGCTACTTAGGGATCATTTGTCTCCCGTGCTTTGCGAGAAAGTACAACTCTAATACATCACAGCCTCTTGTAAAAAAATTGTCCTTCATAGAAGGGTGGTTCTGAAGATGAACTGGCTAAAAGTATCCTAAGACTTCTTGTGAAATGCAAAAGCAGTCTTATAGAGCTAATAATAGTTCTGCTGAACTTGCCGTTGAAACAATTAATGCCTTTCTTCATTCACAGCAATTCTCATCCCATTAGACACCGGGGAATCTAATTTTCCTTAACTAAACGGAGTCTTTCCTACATAGAATGGCTCCTGTGAGATGATATTCAACATCAAGAACTGCATTTAGAGTTCTTTTAGCTCTTTGATATCTATCAAGATGGTGATCCCAAGAAAGTGTCACATTTGCAATATTCATTCAAGAGTATGTGACAATAAGATTTAAGTAAATGCACTTCATTTCCATTCTGCTGTGCTTGACTTAGCCTGATATTGGTGCCAAAGAGAATTTTTTTAAAGAGAAAGCTAATTTCTTCATTTTTTTTCCATTTTTAAGTTGAACTCTCATGATCTGGAGGGAAAAGCAGCAGGGATAGTTTAAGGCAAGCCTCAGGCAAGCAGAGCTGGGAAAGCCCTTGCACTGCCAGTTTTTAGTTTTCAAGAAAATTCCTGCCAGGCTGAGTGATAAAGTAGACTGAGACCCCTTCCAGCTGCAGGCTGGTGGGAATGCACGTTGCTTGTTGGTGCAACATCTCAGAGAAGATGACTCAGAACGTCTCAGAACCGCAGCTGCGTTAAGACATGTTCTGTAGAGGGCACACCTCGCCCAGCGCCCCGGCAGGGAGCTCGCGTTCAGAAAGTCCCCCAGAATGTAAAAAGCAGAAGACATCAAAATTATGGGACTAGACCCCAAACAGAGGATCACCTGGGTTTTGCCAAGGAGGAGCTTTAGGGTGCCTCTGGCTTTCTTCAAAGAGTGAGCTTGGAGAAGTGGAGACCCACCGGCGAGGTCCTTGCCAGTGAGGAGATGTAGAGGAAAATGTGGAGAAACTGCGAGGAGGAAACTGTTCCCTTAAGAGAGGGGGAAGAACCGCTGAAATCCTTTGAAAGGAATGATAAATCCCTCCAAGATCCTACCAAATTGTTCTTTCAGGTTCTAATAGGAAAGGCTTATTGCACCCAGGTGGACCTTACCTTGACATCAGTGCCGCCAAAGGGAAAGGCAGCCCTACAAATTCAGCTGTGGCGCGGTATTTCATCTCATTTCCAGAGTTCCTCAGACAGCCTGAGACAGGATTCATGATTTACATTCCTTTGTTACTGAAAGAACAAAAGAAATAAAAAAACCCCAGAAAACTGATTGTTGAAAAAGCCTTTGTTCTGGATGATTTACCTTTTCACGCTGGATTCACTTGTAGCTGTTGTACCATGTGGTTTATTCGGATTTTCAGCCTTTTCCTTATCGTTGGATCTTTAGAAAAGATGCAATTTAAAGGTTAGTGTTGCTGAAGGCTTATAATGGTACAGTAACAGAGAAACCAAAGGGAAAACACCCTTGTATTTCAGACTGTCAATCTGATGAAATGAAAAGAGAAGTAGTTGAAAATACCTAATGGTTTTAAAGTCATATGTCATCAGAAGACGACACACAAAAGCTGAGTGAGGGGGTCGGCGTGGTTGCAATTCTCCACAGCAGCACACAGGATCCCTAGATTACTATATTTAGGTATAACATCATTAATCCATTTGCTAGAATAATTCTTGAACTAATAAAGACAACATTTAATTTTGCAAAGAAGTAAAATGATAAATAGAAATTATGGTTTTGCCATTCAAGATAGCTATCTGAAAAATTATTTGCCTTCTTAAATTTTTTTTATTTCATGCCTCATTTCTGATGAGTTCTGATGTCTATTAACCTAGTGGATAGATTCCCATGGGAAAATTTTTTCCCATTAGTTAAGCACCTGGCCATGTGATATTTCCTTTCTATATTGCTTTAGAGAAGATAAGATCAGAAACTTTTTTTCATGTCTGTGGTTTGTAGGTTCAGAAAGATTTTTTAAAAAATAATTTTCTTGAATAATAATACCTGCTGATTAGAGCTATTAATACTTTCCTTTCCAAATGTAAGTAATTTAGGAGCTACCGTTAATCTGGAGTAATTTTGGCAGGAAAGTCAATCTTCAGGACATACAAATGAGATGAATTGCCTTGTTTGAGGCAGATGTAACTGCCCCCTGGCTTTGCCATTTGGAGAGGGACAGGGACAAGGTGCCATGCACAGCGTCACTGTGCAAACATGCATTGGATTGTCAGGCTGGTCCTTTAGGATGGTAAACTGGAGTATGAGAACTCCTTAGAAAACTAGTTTTTTGAGAAACAGAGTAAATGAATGGGAGAGCTTTTAGGAAACAGGAGTAGAATAAGACATTGTGTGGCTTTGGAAGGTAAGATGAGAAGGAAGAAGTTCCAATATCGAACTATTTGTTGACCTCGAACACCTGTTTGCTGTTTTAGAGACAGCAGAGAGAAGCTGTAATGTTTTCCTCTGCATCACCTTGAAAGGAAAAATGGCTGTCTGGCTGCTGGGCTGCAAATGGCTCCTGAGAAACAGAAGCAGGAGTGAAGAAAAATATCTAAACGGTTGATTAAATGTTCCAGGAAGCCTTAAAAGAATAAAGGCTCTGATGGAGCAGTGTCTACAAGTATATATATTTTTTACCTCCAAATAAGAGAAAGATGTATTATCTTTTACTTACTGTTTTTTCTCAGTCCTGTAATAGTAACTACTGATATTGTTGCTCATAAGGAAGAATTAATTCACTGCATAAGCAAAATAAATTTCTAGAGTAAGTATGTTTAAAAACACAGCAAGTAAAATACATTTTTCATCCGCAGAAATAAACTACCAAAGACTATACACTGGCCCATTAAGGTGTAGCTGTAGTCACTGCTTTCAGTCTTGTGTTACAACATTAATTTGGAGGCTGTTGTATAATGTATGTTTGTGGTTTATTGATAAAGCAGAATCCCTTAAGTGTGCTGGCTGAGTTTATTCATAGAAATGGCAGGAAGTAGAAATGTATTTTTGTCACCCCACTAAGCACAAGAAATCGTTCCTATACAATACACACTTCTTGAGAAAGAGTATTAAAAAAACCTGCCAGTACCTTTTGAAGATAGGCTTAACATTTAAGTCAGTTTTATCCTTATGGGCAAGTCCTAAAATCTGTGGAATCCTTAAAATTCGTGTCAGCTTTATTTCACTTTTTAAGGAGGCCTCTGAGGCTTAACAAAGGAGCCACCACTCCTACTCTGTTGAGAGCAAAACCACTGAGAGTATTGTCAAGTTGAGCTTCTCCAGCTATTGTGAGACCGGTTCAGACACATCTATTGCTAGTTCTAGTTTGTGGTTTTTTTTTTGTTTTTTTTTTTTTTTTTCACAGAAGTTATCTGGGAATTCTTTTATCTGTCTTCATTCTTTTAAGTTTTGTGAGCTGCTAAGTTAAAGGGAATGTAGTTGCTCACTATTATCAGTATTGAAATAGAAATCTTAAAAAAAGTCATTTTTAGTGGCATTTGGTTTAGAACACGATGGAAGCATTATAAATAATTGTTACAAAGTCTGAGAGAGCACCTTTACAAAAAGGGAGAGTACTTGTAAAAGTCCCGTATAGTATTGGTCTTCTATTCAGAATAGTCACTGATGTGAAGATAAGAAGTGGGAGAAATACCTAGAAAATAGTATTTGCTATGCTGTTGGAGTTTGGCTTTGGGGAGATTTAGAAAGACGCTCTGCTTTCTCTCTGCTAAGTACTGAAGAAATAGCAACGGTCCAGCCACTGGGATCATCACACTGGTGAGTGTTTAGTTTAGTGTTGTTCCAAAGAATTAGTAACCGGTCTGGAAGAAGCCTGGTGAAATGCTAATGTTACTGTCAGTCCTATTGGAGAATGTCTCCTGTGACTGTATAACAGACGTGTTTATGTTGGGCAGTATTTTGCATTAAAAAATTTGTCTCCTCCAAATGTCTGCATTCACATTTGTCTGTGAGCAATAAAACTAGCTCAGTACAAATCATTCTCATCTCTGCAGCGCTATGAACAAGATTTCTGTATGTAAAGACTGAGCTGTATGAAAAAGTGCAGAATAAATTCCAAGTCTTAGGTTAGAAGCTTAATTTAGAGGAAAACAAAACCTATATATTTTTTTCTATTCTGGTGACAATAGCACAAAATGAATTGATTTAAATTAGTTAGAAGGTCCACCTATGCATAAATAAACCAAGTGAAGAAGACATGTATGTGGTCCTAAGTTCACAATAGATAGGATATAATTGATACGAAAAAGTGTGAGTTGTGACACCACGGATGCTTTTTTTTTTTTTCCTTGACAACTGATTTGGTACAAAGATTTTGCTGAAGAAGAAATTACTTGTTAGTCCCATTTGAGATTTCTCTGCAAGTCAAAATCAATAAAATCATCATCATTACTGTCTGTTTTCTGGTAGCTGTCTTCTGCACTGAATATTAAAGAGATTTCAGACTGGCTGAGAAAAAAAAGAAATTAGAATGGTGAGAAAATTCTTTTATATTTTACTCAAACATGATGTCTCTATTGATTTGTCAGGAAGAGCACCTAGAAGGTTTATTGTTAGTCAGAGGATTATGTCAAATGATAAAAGGCTCTTTTCAAATTGAAGGAATTAAGACAAAGGATTAGAACACTCTAACCTTTATTGGCTGCCTTTTTAATGCTTTATGTTGTATTTTTTCACTTTTTTTTTCTTTTTTTTAAAGAGACATTGATACAAAGCAGTTTCTGCCCTGCTTCTTCTACACATAAAGCCTTTACTTGCAAGGGTTCCAAAGAGTTTTCCCTTCTAAAACTCATTGCTGAAAGACACTTCAGCTGTGCTGACACCTGATGTCCATTCTCAGGATCAGCATCTGAGCATTGTCTATGTTTTAGACAATCTTGAATATTCTTATTCTATGTTGGCCATTGCTATATTTCTTCTCTTTCAAGGAGAATCATTCCCATAAAAATGGAATACTTTGATATTTTGCCAGTCATCAGGAAGTAACCTTTAATTCAAGACAGGCAGAAATTAAAAACGAAGGAGGAGTTCACTGGCTGTTGTTTATGTGTTAGCAGCACAGCATTACACTTAGGAACAAGTACGGAGGAATAGGGGAATAGAGACTTTATAGCTTCTATTTGCAGTCCTCAGCTCTGCTTTGAGGACACTTGCACATTGTCCTCATGCCTGAGACACGCGTGAGGACACTTGCATTTAGTATTATGTGTCGACAAACAAGTGTTTTTATTCAACTGTAGAAACGAGAACAATGCAGAGACCGAGCTGAGGCACAGCGACACTTCGGTAATTTCAGGATGGGATCGAGTCTTTTCTGAGTGGTACCAAGGCAATGCCATAGACTCTGAGCTCAAGGAAAGCTGTTAATAGTGAAAATATAAATGTTTTGCAGCAAAAGCATCATGTTTGTCTTCTTATTTTGGGTGAAAGAAAAAATGCCCAAATTACACCGTATCATATCATATGGGCACCAATCAGACAATCTATCTCTTTTTCTTCTTCCTGAGATGGAGATAATCCTATGAACGTTTGATGCTGTCTTGAGACCTAACACGACAGAATATGTAAAACCTAGAAATGCTTAAGCTGAACTTCAGCCAGCCATCAGTGGTCAATGCTGATTGCTCCTAATCAGGATGAGCAAAGCTTAATCTTCGATGAAATTCTCAGCAGTGAATTACATAGCATTTGCTTAGTTTCCTTGGACAAGAAGAAATGAGAGAGGACTCCCAGGGATGATTAGCTGCTTAACAGGAACAGGCCAATCTAAAAAAAAATTACCCCAAGCCCTTTGATGACACAAAGAACAAATGGAACCAGTGTAAGGATAACAAAGGAGCACTTTCTCATGGCTTAGTTGCCTCTTTGCTTGGTGTTTAAGCAACCTTGCATTCAAGGGGTACCAAGGGGAGCATTTTTTATTAAATGTATGTTGATTTTTCCAGTGAAGAATAGACTCTTTTGACCTGAAAGGACTATTAGAGGATGATTATTACTATTACTATATTATTATTACTATTATTATCGTTTTCAACATATATGAAGCAATTTTTTATCACCTTCACAGTCATATATTATGCATAAATATAGATATATAGACATATATAGATGCACACAGATAGCAGTACACTACCTACCACAGCTTTTGGGGCATACTGCATCTGCTGGGCTGAGCTGTGACAGTTCCATACATTGACTCTACAATGTTTAAAACAGTGGGTGAGACGGCTCTTACACGGACACTGCAGAAACTCTGGGTAATGATTTGCTCCTGCCATCTGCATGTATTTTGCATAAAACAAGAGGGCTTTGGTTTGGGCTTATGGGTGTATTTGACATCTTAGGATGAGTTGTAAGCTGAAATGCTGTAAGACAGCGAGAGAGTGCTGCTTTCACAGCTGCATTTCCCTGACAAGTTAATCACACCCCCTTCTCCCTCCAGCACTGCCTGATAGGAGTAACTGGGTATATCTAATGACTATCTGGTAATTAGAATTTGAACACTTTTGCTAGACTAATTTATTAGTTAATATCATGTGAAATTTGATGTTAATTTATCCCAAAGGCTAATCTGTTCAGATTGCAATACACAGAGTCTAGTGTACTTTGGTAATCAGAAGGAATTATGTGATTATGTCTTGTGGCTCGAGCAATTAAAAAAGATTCATTGAGAGTGCTCATTTCAAGGTTGTTGAGGTGCTTATGGAAAGAGATTCCTATAGTAATTTTGTCTGTACATTCAGTGTAATGTGGACCTGTCATAAATCTCTGGTCTGTTGCAAGTGTAAAGGTCAGAAGTCAGAGAAAAATGAGATAGGAAAAAAAGAGGAAATATGGGATGTGTTTGATTCCTATCAGGGTTACTGATGGGCTTTTTAGCATCATTCAGGGAGCTTGTATTAAATTGCTTATCCACTATTACCCTGAAGACCCCACTTTCCAAAACACCATACCCACTCTATAGTACCACCCTTCTTACATTGCTTCTAGACATAATTTTGCCTTAAATGGTAAAAAAATGCACTTTGAACTGACTTCATTTTACAAGGAAATATAGATTGCTTTTTACGGTTTTCCAATCTGCATTCAGACAATTTTTAGGCCTCCCAAAGTTTTATATTTTGTAAATTGTAAGTGTACTTCTATCCAGATAACAACAAATAATTTTGAGTAGCCTCAGGGTTAATCTCACTCCCAGGACAACCCTGCTGTAATGAAGTCCATGAAAGATTGATGGTTGCTTAAAAGATCTGTCTATTAGGTGGCTCTTAATATACCTGAAATATACTTTGCTGGCCCCACTCTAATTCAATGTTACCAGAATGCATGTGGCACCGAGGCAAACAGCTTGCAACGTCTATCACATTTACACAGTTACCTTTATTGACCAAACTTGTAGTCTCCTCAAGGAATTAAATCAACCATGTCTGACAAAATCTGTTTTCTGTAAGACCACGCTGGCTGGCACCAATTATATTTCTTTCCTTTAATGCTTTTGTTGAGCAAGAGCAGCAGAGAGCTTTCAGCTGCTCTGCAGAAAGATAATTTTCCTGCAAGAGAAACTCCCCAAGCAGACACATCTAGACAAGCTGGGCTCTTTCTTTTTGTGCCGTGTATCCGTGAACCAGAAAGTGAAGTGCACAGGCTGCCGCGGTTGTGGCCAGTGTGCAAAATATCCCAGCTGATTGGGATGTTAAACAGAAAATGTTCAAGTGCTAATTATCTTTAATCAAATGGACCAGTGTGGAGATCAGACCCAAGTACTGAGAATCCCATTAAAGTGATCAGGCGGTGGGAGTGGCAGACACTTATGGTGGGCTTATTCAGAACAATCCTGGAGACTGATCAGCTCAAACTCATTTAGCACGAAGGAGTACTCTCATGCAGAAGACTAATGCCATTTTAAAAAATGCAACAAGGTCCAGGAGAAGACACTATACTACTTTCATAAAAAACTGCAGTTTTGTTTCCCATAAATATGACGGCATAAAGACTGCAGAACTGCTTCAAATGTCGAAGCACTAGCAAAGCTGCTAAATGAACACAACAGAAAAGAGAAATCTAAATTCGGATTGAATGATGGAGGAAGGATGTTGGAAAAAACACTTCAGGGCAGATTTTCCATTATTTTTTGCTACCCTTCATACTTGTGAAGAGTCCAACCTTAACGATTCGATGATTCGAGGAGTGCCAATATTATGGCTTCATTTTCGCTGAGCAGGATACAAGGCTATGGACATGTGCAGTAGCTGCTGAGCCACCTCCTGAATTCCCTGGGCATCTCCAAGACCATGAACACCTACTGTGCAACAGAGAGGACAGACCATAGTTTGTATCAGCCATGACATGACATGTCACTGCTGCTGTATTCCCGTGTCTCCAGTTATTTTGCCATCCGGGGACAAAAAGAAATGAGACCGTAATGCTGCGGCGGGATCAAAGAGAGAAGAACTCCAGTAGGTGGTGAAGAAGAATCACTTTATCGCTCTTTAACATCTAATTTTATAGTATTTTACTACTGTGAATACGTCACCTACGAAACTATTCATTGACTACTAACCACTGACCACACGCTATTTTCTAGCGCATTCATTCCCTTGTTTACATGTAGAGTTTTCCATTGTTTCCTTCCTCTCTTAAAGTACCAGATATGGCTCCTCTGAAAGACCTGCTGACACAAGGGCACAGCCCTGAAAATTAGGGACTTTTCTTCTCATTCTGACCCAGTTCCATCTCTGGCTATAGCCTCCTTAACATCTGGCACTTTTTCCTCATGTGTTTTGCCCAGGCTCTATCACTCAAACACTATCTTTCGTTTCAATCGTCTCTCTTTCAATATTTCTTCCTTTAATCTACTCCGATTTCAGTCTAACTTTAAGTGACTTATCATACAGTGGGATTTACCATGAGCTTCTTGAACATAACCAATGCACCAAAACCTTCATGGAACATATTTTTGGTGGATAATTAAAAAAAAGAGGGAAAAAGGTAAATGAATATTTTATACCTGACAAAATTTGTGCAACACACTCTCAGGTTTACTCTGCTTAGAAGTTTTGCAGAAAGGAATGTGTATCAAGCCAATGACTTCAGTAACACATTACTTCAACTAATTGTTATTTTGACCACATCATCTCCTCTCATTCATAGTTTATCTAAATAGTAATAAGGAATTATTTATAAAATTGGAAAATCTCCATCTAATTTGTCCTGGCATATGCAGATGCTTACATTAATTAAACTCAAAAAGAAATACCAAGAGAAGTATTTAAAAGCATCCAAATGATCTTGTTATGAATGACAATTATACAAAAAACCCCACTGTATCATGAGTGAAATCCTTGTACTTCCAAAATCAAAGGTAACACTTCCATTGCCGTGGTAATGGGCTAGAATTTAAATTAATTTATTCTGATAATATTGCCTCAAGCTACACAAACATTAAATGTTTAGGCAAGCTAACAGTGGCTACGAGGCTGCTTTTAGTTGTCTGATTAGATGCCTTAAAAATGTTTAAGTGATTTAGTCCAGTCCTAGCTGTAAAAGACATTACCCTTAGAATAGGGTACTGTTATCACATTTTTGACCCAGCAGCCACATCAAATCAAGCAAAGCTCCTCTTTTTGGATCTCATAACCTGAAACAACTATATCCCTCGGTGGAAGAGGGTAGAAGCAGTACCACTCTTCCTTCAATGTTTTATGAGTCTAGTTCGTTCATGTTTTAGAAACCAAAACAGTGAAAAATTCATTGCAAAGTCATGAGCAGTTCCAAAATGATCTTAAACTGCATATTTTTGACCATAGCTAGTGAGCAAAAAAAATCACAGTGATCAAAAAATCACCAAGTCTTAATTATTGATTTAGCCCTCTGGGAAAGTTGATGGGGGTGGTTTTTTGTTGTTGTTGTTGTTGTTGTTGGTTTTTTTTTTTTTTTTTTTTTTTTGAGCCTTAAAGGCATGCTTGTTTTTTTTTTTTCTTTTCTTTTTTGAGCCTTAAAGGCATGGAGACACCTGTGTTTTTCATGCTTTTCACACAGAAGAGTGATTCTACCGAAGATCAGCCTGCATCAGCATAGTGTAATTTTTATATTCTGCTGTATCTGAGTCTCAGACTCTACATGTTGCTTTATCTGATGGCACAAACAATCCTGTTTGGAATGACGATGTCTTGTCTTGCAGCCTTCATGTTGGTGCTGGGAATGTCACACTGAAGTTAACTGGGTGACCATTTCAGCTGGGACATACCAGGAGTTTCCACCAAGTAGTTTATAGCTGGCTGGCTTGGGGCAAGGAAAGCCTAAAGCCCCACAGAAACCTGAAATGGGCAAAATGATTGTGATCATCCCAAATATCTCTTTTTAATAAAGGCAATTTATTTTCCAGAGGATGTCAAGAAGCTTCATCAGACCTGATCCCGATTTACGCCTTCAGCTGGACACAGCCCTGAATGATGTGCCTTGACAAGCGGTTGGGCTGGATACGCTGCGTCTCTGCTTCCTGCTTACCCTACGCACTGGAAAATTCCCGTGAGGAAAGTTCCTGCCCCCTACACTGCTTTTCTTTCTTTATCTTGCTACTAATTTATTTATTTCCTTCCATGATGACCAGAAATCAGCCACAGCTGCTGTCAGCAGCAGTGCCAGTTCAGCCTGACCCGTCACATATCCAACGCGTTTGCCCTAGGTAGCCTTGTCGCCTTGTGATGAACTCCACTCAAAGGATTTTGCTGCTGTGGGGAGAGCTGAAAACATAACTGCCTAAAAATGAAGTGACCTCAATTTGATTTATACAGTGTCTAGAACATTTACTTGAATGCTCCTCACATTGCAATTGATATCCAAGAATGAGCCGTGCCTGCCCTTCACACAGGTGTCATCACAGCCCTTGCTCTGTGATTCCAGCAAGCCTGTGCTAAATTTCTCCAAGTTCTGGGCACTTCAAGTGTCCCACAGTAAAGGATATTCATTAAAGTGCTAGTCAAGTGAGGTAGGAGTTAGAGGCATTGATTTATGAGAAAATGGTTTAAAAAACCTGCTTAGTTTGAGTAGATGGTAACTAGCTTGGACAAAGGAATACCATTAATTGCTGTTAACTGTGCAATATCAACGTATGTGAGCAATAGAAACCACTCAATTGATAGGAATTTAAAGACCTAAGGACTTGCTACTGAGAAATGTGGTCATAAAATTAAGGAAAGGAAAATTTAAACTAAATATCTATCTTCAAGAAAGATTAATTGCAGCTATGATATAGCCTTCCAGAGATAAGAAATGGAAGATGCTTATTTAAGATTTGGGAGCAGATCCAGCAGGAGCTCATAGGATAACATGAACTGCATTGTTTTTTGAGCTATTTAACATGCAACTTAAAGAATTCTGTAAACAGAGTCTTTGCTTAGTCATTGCTAATATAGAGCTGGGTAAGGATAAACAGATACAGTTGCTGATATGTGGCTGGCCAAGCTTCATGGTAAGATAAATGCAAACGTAAGAATTTGTACGAATGGGTTGGCAAAGTACCCTTATGCTGAACAATGCAAATGCTTGTTGATCATCATCAGATTTTAGGAAATATGGACTCCTGCACAAAAGAATAATAGGTTCAAGGTAGTTCAGTATATAATTCATGCATTATTTCTGTTCCTTAACAAATATCACAATTGCTGTCAATAGTGGAAAGTATAGGAAGAGTTCAAAATCTCAGTTGAACAGCAGATCAAACTAGATCCGTAACAATAGAGATAATATACAGGAAAATACAGAAGGTTCAAGCAAGTGAATTTAGGCAGCTTCTTCAAGACGTGGAGAAGAGTAAATCTTCTGCATCTTACTAAAAGTGCAATTACTGCTTTGGAGCTTGATGTTGATCTGTGCCAAACAGCGCAATAAAGGACATGATTGGGGCACCTGAGTCCAGCAGGGGAGGCTTGACCAAAAAGGCAATGGGGTGTCACATCTTGCTTGTATTGTGAACTTCTAGCACAAGCAGGTAGGGGGAATACAGTTTTCCTGGAGAAGTCAGAAAAAGCAACAAGTTATAAATTTAAAAGGAGGAGAAGGTATGAGGACAAGTGAACATCTACCTACACTCAAGCGGGAATTTAAAGAGAATATCCTGGGTCGACATTACTGTGCACATGCTCTTTCCTCATATAGATATTTGCTTCTTAAACCATCTTCTATTTTCACCAACATCAGATGACAATAAACATAATTTTTCAACCATGAGATCAAGGGTCATATTAACCCTGGGCATAACCAGATACAACTCCACTGTAAGTCATTGATGGCAGGCTTACACCAGCTAATATTAGATTTAAATTTGCCTCAACTACTGGAGAAAATATTTCACAAGATTAAATTTCAACCACAGTGATGTAGTGGGACAAATAATGTATCTTTTTAGATGTCTCTTTTGAAGCTGCTTGAAAAAATCAGCCATAGGCAGTTCTTTCTTCTATGCCATGTCACTGAAAAAAAAAAAAAAGTTAGGTAGAAAAAATCCAGTACCTTCTCATCCTGGTGACTGTAGCCAATTCAAAAGAAGTGACCCATTGCAAAGATCATTTGAATAAAACTGTTTCCCCTATGGTATTCATGAAAGCGCCTTTGAACTAAGAAAAATATTACTATACACAATAACCTCTGAGCCCATAATATGTCATTAAAGTAATCAGGTAGCAATTTGCTGCCTTCCTTCAGGACTAAAATAATGTTTTTCTGACACAAGAACAGTCTACCTTCCTAAACTCATGATGTGCAGAAATTAAAGAGTTCAGTGAAAGAAGTAGCCAGATGACTTGCTGTGCAAATTGGTAATGACAGGCTTCAGCCCACATTGCACAGACATACATGTAGCAGCTGAACACCGTGCAATAGCTCATGAAGAGGAAACAAAATAAGACAAACTGCTGTTTAAAAGACAATATAGGTACCTCTAAAGTATTAAAGCCAGGAGATAATTACTCTGATTTATAAAATGCAACTGTATAAAAGTCAAGATTGGGGCAAAAGATGATTAGGATTTAAGACTTTTTTTTTTTTTTTTTTTTTTCAGTTGGAAGTGCTTTTCATAAAAACAGAATTGTTTCTCAGACATTATTGGAAGATCATTGGTATTGAAAAGTTTTTAAAATTGTAAACAGGTCTTATTTTTATTGGGGTTTTTTGTTGTTGTTCAGCAGAATGTTTCTTTTGGAAACAGGCTAATGCTAGATTAGCTAATAGCTAATGCTATTACCTTCATATGTAATAGCTTTTTGAGACTTTCACTCTGTGCCTTGATTTCGAATGGCAAAAAAGTTCAGAGTACTGACAGTAACCTCAAAACAGAGGAAAGTCCAGTTCTAGACGTGATTCTGAATGCCCATTATTTTCCACCAAATGGTAGGTTACACTTTATGGCTTCACAGTCTTCCAAGGTACATCAAAGAAAGCATGCAGACACCTGTATTTTTCACAGAAAGCCATCAGAAAAGATGCACAATACTATAGTATCATCTTTAAAATGTTTTTGGTGGAGCAATCATCACAGTCTACCTAAAAATTGTTCTCTTGAGTAAAGTAATAGGAACTTTTCCAAGGTGTTCATGGTGGCTTATTTCCTCTTACACATTCTGAGTTTTGTCTCCAAAACCAGATAACTTGAGTTACTGGATATGAGGAAATTATTTTTTCATGCCATTTTAGACACTTGCCCACTGTTAAACACTCTGGAAGGTTTCTTTTTGTTTTGTTTTGTTTCTGTCAGTAATGATTATGAACTTGGGGTCTGGAGCAGACATCACATAGAGGCGTGACGACCTGGTGGGATGGAAGTGTGTACACACCGCAGCTCTTGCATGGCAGAACTTCCCTCTTTTTGCCATCTGAGGTGTCTTGCAGCCTTCTAACATCAGCCCAAATTGCTCCCTGTGCACACAAATTTTTCCCTACGCAATCTGAGATACGTTAGCAGAAGTGCTCTCAGATTTGTGATTATTTTGTCCCCCCCTTTTTTTATTTTTGAGTGTTGTTTAAATGAAGGGCTGTTCCTTAGGGGTTTTTTTTTTTCTTTTTCTTTTTTTCCCCTCCTCAAATGTACTGTCTTCCTGCCGAGCAGGAGCAAGTTTTTAGGTATATCTGTTTCCAGTTTGGAGCACTAATCAGCAATGCTTGTTCTGACATTTTCTGAGTGTAATTTGTGTAGGGAGTTGGGAAATTGCTTCCTGTACTCTTCCTCTCCTCTGACTGTAACCATGTAAAGAGAAATCAAAGTCTGAAGGCTTGCCGTTGAAAATGTCAGCATAGAAAAGTTTTCAAAGTAGGTATGCTCAAGGGTTCACCCAGCTGGACAGCTGCCATTCGCATGATGCTGCTCCTGAAAGGCAGATGAAAACAGGTAGGGTTTATTCCAATTAAACAATAGCTTGGCATTCTCCATGAGGAATCCTGCGAGGAAATGGCCTCAAGTTACACCAGGGGAGGTTTAGGCTGGATATTAGGAAAAATTTTTTCACTGCAAGAGTGCTCAGGCATTGGAACAGGCTGCCCAGGGCAGTGGTGGAGTCACCATCCCTGGAGGGGGTCAAGAAACGTGTCGATGTGGTGCTTGGGGACATGGGTTAGTGGGTTGGGTGGTGGGGGGTTGACGGTTGGACTTGATGATCCTTGAGGTCTTTTCCAACCTTAATGATTCTGTGATTCTATGATTCTATGATTCTTAGGTTGGCTACTGGTCTTTCAAAAAGCTTGCTTGAATTTGGACAGAAATGGGGTAAGATCTCTGTTGGTGGACAGAGAGCAATGTCTCCTAAAGCTAGAAGTGGTTTCACCGTCATTGATTTTGACTTGGGAGAAGTGAAAGAAAAGAACACTAAAAAAGGTATGAAGGAAACATACTCTTGGACTTCCCCCTGTAGCAAAGAAAGTCCACAGCAAACGACAGAGGGTGAAGATAATAAGGCTTGATGAAGATTACTTCTCTTTCCAGCCATCCTGGAGGCACTGCAGCAGAGAACCGTGTTCTCAGGGATGTCATCACACCAGGTTCTTCATCACACCCACAGCCTGCCCTGCTATGCCCTTTCCAGACCACACCGTCCCATCTTGCTTGCCTTGAACACTCTCTTTTATTTCCTACCCCATTTATAACACTGTCCTTCAAAATATCTTCTGCTTTTCTTTAGTCCTTTCATTCAACTCAAGACTTTCCTCAAAATATTCTCTTTCCTCACAAAATGACTTTCAGCTGAAAACTCTATACAGAAAGCCATATACAGTGGAATTTACATGACCATTGTTTTTATAAAACATTGTTTTTTCCTGTTTGTTTCCAGTGCTAGCTCTCCAAGACAAGGACAGTTCTTTTTCTATGCGCAGTGCACTACACAATACCCTTCCACCACCCTTTGTAAACTCATTCTCTAGCTACCATTGTGTAGCAAGCACAGAACTAGAGCTCTCCTAATTGCTTTAGAGTCTGCACAGTCTCTCTGCCACCAGGCAGTAATTTTTTTGTCAGTCTGGTCTGCTTCTACTTGCTGCTTTCTTCTTGGAGTTCTGGCCTCTGTAACAGGGAAAAGATGTAGACCTATGATTAGAAATGGAACATTTTCCTGCCCATTAGAAGATTCTGCCCATTAGAGAAGAAACTTCTGAGCAATGAAGTAGAGTGAGCAGGAGAGCTCATAAAGCCCCACTCAAGCATAGCCTAATTCGATCAGCATGGAGTAATATGTAAAATCAGGGAATAAGCAGGTAAATCCATAGAAAAAAACATAAAGGTCCAACTATTATTGAAACCTGGTTTTCCATTATTTTCAGTTTAATTCTTTGATCTTAATTATTTGTCTTCCAGAAATGTGTTCATGTTGCTACATTTAAGAAATGATCAATTAAATTCCAAATATTTATGAACATTTGTTTCCGACCTTTACCATGCTGTGCATTGGTTCTGAAACCTGCAGAAAGGCTCTGCCGTGAAATGTGAATAATAAGACTGCAAGTAAGATTAAATTTGGCAAAGGATTTATGACTACAGTCTTGCAAACTGATTGTCTAGCAATAAGAATGCAACTTCTGAGTTTCATTCCATGTGTAAGAACTTTATAGTGCTTTTTCCCTTTTCCAAATAATTATTTTTTACTCTTATGATTCCACCTTTTTTTTTCTAAACTAAGTGGATTCTGAAGATTTCAGCCCAAATTCTCTGACTGACTGTACCTATGTTCTCCCAAAATACTTGCTAAGTGCAGTCTAAGGAACCATGCAAGCCCACTTACCAAAAAATAACTCAGTACTTCTTCAGGTTCAGCCGTCCCACCTCATTGCATGGAGCCAATGCCTGAGTACCAGGGCGTGTTGGGAGGCAGAGAAGGGGACGCTTAAATGAAGAGCAAAATGTTCTCCTCTTGCCTATCGTTGTTGCAAATACAAAAGAGAATTCACTCTTGTTTTTTCTTGTCATTTGGGTCAGTGTTGTTGAGTGAAAAACTTTACTGCATTGCTTCACTGATCACAGTAGAGCCCAAAGCATAGGACTGCTCTTCTTGCGATGGTTCCTCTTAGAAAAACCTCTCTTCATAGACAAGGAAAATATTTAATTTAAATGATGTATTTTAGTTCCTTTTGTAATAGCTCGGTGGTATATCAGGCAAGATTTTATCAGCACATCCAGTGAACTCACGAATAAAACCGGCTGCCTGTTTTCATCAGAGCACAGCACAACTCCCTAGGTGATGTACCTGCTGTATCTGTGGCAATCAGTGCATCCTGAAAGCATCTCTAAACATTCCATAATGAAATTCTTTGCTTCTGGGTCTTTGAGGTCTTGTTTGGGTTTTCAAAGTTTTTGCGAAAATGGCTTCTGGGTCTTTGAGGTCTTGTTTGGGTCTTCAAAGTTTTTGCAAAAATAATAGACTGGCAAGTTGCTCTGCTGTTGTGTGCTCCCACTAAACGTGCCTGGATTTGAATTGTTTGGAGTGCTTAAATCTCACACGCCTGCAAATGCCCTTTACAAAATTCAGCATTCAGAGATTTGTTGTTGTTGCTGTAATACTCTGGGGAGAGCGTTTACTTAGAACAAAACACCCTGGAGAAAAGAAGCACGCTTTTATCTAGTCTGGAGTGGAGGAGTGGATTGTGCTTTGGATGCTCTCTGTGCAGGGGAGCTGGCAGGCAGGGCTGGCCGGTGCAAGCAGGGATGCTGTGGTGGCACTGGGAGGCATGGTCCTGTCTAAAGCATGCCAGGGCCTCTGCAGAGCACTGTCTTGCTCAGTCCAGCGGTAAATGCGTGAAGGACCTCTTCCGAGACAGGAAAAGGGATGAGTTTTCTGCCTGCACGTCCTGTTGCATTGATTTTGGTAAAATTACGTGGAGCCCAAGTATCAAAGCGTTAATGAGGTCCTACCAATGGGCAATCAATGGTTAATTTTAGTAATAAGACTTCTAATTGCTTTGGTCTGCTGCCACAGTCGCTGCTGAACATGTTTTTGTTTCATTTTTTTTAATTAAATAGCCAGAAAAATCAAGGGAAATATTGGTGAAAATGAAAAGCTTTTATAATATTAGCCTGTTAGCCGTTTTAAAGAAAATTCCAAGTTTGACAATGCTTTGTGTGAGACAGAAGCACTCTGGGGCAGGGGGGAGAAGAGATTTATTTATTGAAATGAACTTTTGTTGCAGGAGCTGTGGGTGAGGTCTGGTCCCACTGCTCATTCTGAAAGCTAATTCAATAGAGGGGTCAGAAAAGGATGTCAAAGATTACAATACATCTTTTGCTTCTGCTGCTGATTTTTACATTCACTCTCTTTGCTGGAGGGAGGGCCAGCACAGGGTCACATCGTTCTCAGCCCTGCACCAGTACAGCTAAAGCACTGACCTCCAGGCAGCTGCAGGGGAGGGCCACATGGCCCCGTGCCTTCTCCGGGGGCACTCCTGACACAGAGACACCAGGACAGGTCATGACCACAAATATGTTGCAAGCAAATTTTGCACAATTTATAGTGGACCTTTTGGGGTATTTTTACTTTTTTATTCCTACTATTTTCTCTTTCATCATCTGTATCTCTCTCCCTTGGTTTGAACATGGTTGTTTGAAACGAATTTGGCCCACAGTTTTTCATTTGTTCTAAGGTTTTTTCTTTCATTCTGTTATATTTCATTGACTTTCTTTCTCTCCATATTTATTGTGTCTTTCTAGCTTCATTTCTGTTTTCTCGACTCCAGTCTGCAGCTTTTGTTCCCCTCGGTCTCCTCTCACTGCACATTTTCAGTTTCCCACAAGGAAGAATTGCCATGAAGCAGAAGATCTTGACTTTCTCAAGGATCCTTTCCTTCTAGCAGCATTCACAGAATAAAACGTTGTCCTTCACAGGAAGATGAAGAGCTGAAGGTCCTTTCAACTGATAGAAGTGCCCAGAGACTGGATTTTCCTTCTTTTCCCCATTCTCCATATGGATATGTCTGTGTAAGTTGTCTTTTGTTTCTGGAATCAGTGAAGCTCCCATCCACATCACCTCTATAGCAGCAGCACTGGGGAACGGTAACGTTGGGTTTATTATAACAGCGTGGGAAACGCTCATTGATTTCAGCTGACTGAAAGTCAGGTCCCCATTGAGCAAGGGACAAATGTTAAACAATGTGTGGGCACAGTTTCTCTTGCTCAAACCTTCCTCACTCATTCAAGACTTGAGTGACAACTTGTGACTCTCCATTCCTCAAACCAGCACAGCTCCAGGCAGCTATAGAAACATGTCCAGAGCTCAACCACTGCACAAAACTTAATAATTCTCCATCAGTGCTTCTTTTCCTCAAATCTTCCTTTGCTGAATGAACAGCCTCCCTGTTACATAAATCAGAAGGAACAGACTTCCCCCAGATTTGGCTCCATTTCTCATGAAAGTCAAAAGCAAACTAACAAAAAGGAGACAACAAGGAAATCTGTTGGTTTGAGCCAATGCTGAATGGTTGGTAGCTCTAAGTTAACCTCTGGTCTTCTGTCTACATATGAGTGTCTTGGTTCCTACCTCTACAATATTTTACACGAAATACAGTCATCTGTAATCTACTCTGGAGTAAAAAAAGGAAACAAATATATTGGATATATTATCTTCAATATTTGAATGTATTTTTATTTCTACGTCTACACTGGCATACAGTTTGCATCAGGACAGTTTGTTACAGGAATTGAAAAGTGAGCTAAAACTATAAAATGATAAAGAAACTCCCTGGAAAGTTTTGTAGGCTTGTTCCCAAGACCAATAAAAAAGATATCAGCTCCACCACAGTGTGCCAAACTCCCACTCTGCAGCAGTGACAGGAGATTTCACATCGTTAGTCACAGAGCTGTCTTGCAGGACCTTTAAGTAACAGAAATGAGCATGAGATACCATAGATGTATGGGTTGAGTTATAAAGACCTCAGAGATTTTCCTGTAAGATTTGCTTCAAAACATTGCAAAATAATAGAAAGTTTAGGAGAAATGTGGTTTTCATGGAGAAGTCTCCTAAAAGCAAGGGACAACCCGTCTGGAGAACATACTACAGAATTGCTTGGGGTCTAACTGAGGACGACATTATTAGCAGTAGCTGGGCTTCTTCTGTGCCTCTGTGGCACATATGACAGTCTTGACTTCGTGGAAATTTAATGGGAATAGAAATGCGTCACACAGCAAGATGTCAGAGCAGTTTCAGACAGATGAAATGGTCTGCCTCGATTGTTGAGAGCTGAAGCACTATGTTCTGTTGAAAAGGAAAAATGTTTTAGAGGTGAACGAAACAACAGCAAAGTGCCTTGCTTTGAACAATAGTTTTTCTTTTCCTTAAAAAGCAACATATGGGAGGTCTGCAGGAGAGGAAGGTTTGGAAAAAAAAAAAAAGTTGCATTTGGTAAGGTGGAGGGATTACATGTGGCTCCCAGGCTGCATTCTTTTAGAAAAACATTGCTTCGTGCGTACCAAATGAGCAAGGGCAGGATGAAGTGCTGTTTGGACTAAAGAAGCTTTAAGGTCTATTGTTTAAGGCTTTGTCACGTGTAAATTCACTTTAGCCCTTTCAAAATCCACAGGGCATTCAACAGAGCATGTGTAATGTTGTAAGGTAGAGTTGTGTAAACTGCCTCCGTGAGTTTTTTAAAAGCCTTCTGAAGTAAAACTTCACCATCAAATCCCATCTCTTTTTCAGCATTTCATACTATAACCAGATAAAGGCATTGAAACTGTTTAAGGATTAGGACTTGTCCTTCTGTAACAACGTCACATAGAATGAAGTGTGAAAGGAATAGGAAGTAAGCCCAAGGGATTGAAGAGAAATCCATGGCTTAGGGGAGGGGAAACCAGTGGAAAGTAATGCATGCGGCTATTGGTGGATTGCTCCTCATTTATGGCCACCTTGTAAACAAGAATATAATCCCCCAGTCTTACAAACACCGATATTTGGAGCTCTGTTTTTCTCCCTTTGTTTGCAGACCCTCCTTAAGACCCTGGTTTGAAACAGACGAAACTCCTTGGAGAAGAGTTTCAGAAAGGAGACAACTTTCACAGATCCTTTCTTTGTACACCCCAGCAGGGCTGTATTTCAGAGACACCACTCACTCAACCCTTCCTACAATTATGGTTCACTTAGATACCTCAGTCTGAGAATTCTAGATTAATGTACCTGCTATTACTTGTCCATTCTGAAAAACATTGTAAAACCAGTGACAGATGTCACAAAGAAAAATCCCTCAGCCAAACCCCGTAAAAACCCCTCAGAAGAGTTAAAGGCACCAGCCGGGCTGAAATTTCAAAATTATGTTTACATGGAGTGCTTTGATGGTGCACAAATCTGCATATACATAGAATCATATCATAGACTCACAGAATGGTTTGGGTTGGAAGGGACCTTAGAGATCATCGAGTCCCACCCCCTGCCATGGGCAGGGACACCTCCCACTAGCCCAGGTTGCCCAAAGCCTCATCCAGCCTGGCCTTGAACAGAAACCTTTTAGAAAGCTTTTAAATTAGTTTATTTTATGGTATTTTCTGATTTGAACAGATCATCAGTTTCTCAATGTGCATAGTAATTGCAGGGTGTTTAAGATGCACTTGCACTATTTTATATAGAACGTCTGTCTCAGTCCATTGGTGTGATACATTGACATTTCATAGTCTTGCTACGACTTGTTCCAAACCTCAGGTTGTTCCTCTTGACCCATTTTTCATTCCTCTGTCTGTAGTGTTTTAATGACTTCATCTACTCACCTGAGCTCTTTCACCAGCTGCCTACACGCTCTGTGTGTCTCGCCTCTTCACTTCATCGCTTTCTCCACCTGCATACCCAATCTGTTAGTGTTAAAGGTCTCAACTTCAAGAGATGATAAAATGGAAATGTTTCCTAAGCCCGCAAAGAAGCGTCAGTCCAGGAAACACATCCCTAGCCTACCTGGTCATCAGCAAGCCATGAGAACTTAGTGCTCTCTCCTTGCTGTGCTGCTTTTTTGCTTCCTTCTGAACAACTGGCATGTCTCTAATGTCTCCTCCCCTGCACATGCCCTCAGATATTGCCTTCTGTTTCACCACTGTACTGTTATCTTCAGCCTTGTGCTTACCTTCCAGGAGTCACCGAAGTGTACTGCCAGCACAGTGCATTTCCAGCTTCTTGCCGTGTGCTGGGTACCCTCTAAGGACACCTTTTGCCTGCCTCACCCACAGATGTCTTTTTGTCTCTGTCTGGGCTTCTGGAACAATCTCTCCACATGCAAGATGAAAGTTCATCTTGCTCCTTTATATCCTACTTCTATATTATTTTTTTTCGTTCTGTCACCTAGCTATACTGCAAATGTTCTTGCAACTTCATACATTTAAAAGCCAGCCAGCTGAAAAGAGGCATCTGTAACAGCAAACCCAGCACAGGCATGTGTGCTGATAAGACTAATTCCTTGTCATCCCCTATAATGCTGAATCTAATTTGAATTGCAGCCCTTGGGACCTGCAATTACATTCGTCCATCTGTCAATAAACTGCCATCTTGGATTGTACTGGAGTTAATATACAACATTTTCCCGTTGCTTTTCTTCCACCCCTCACATCACCTCTCATTTCATTTTCAAGGTGTAACTAGAGCTAAGTGAAGAGGAGCAACATTGACTTAGCAAGTTATTTGTTTAAGGAAAAGCTGAAGGATAAAGATAGATCAGGTCTAGGAAGGTCTAGGAAAAAAAAAAGTCCCTTAACTACAGAAATATAAAGGAATAGGTGTAAATGAAAACAAAGTATAGGAAACTAATAAAACAGGATGTATGAGAGACAGCAGTTTCCTAAAACATACTCTTTTTCTAATGCTTTCCTCCTACTGCCTGAACATGTTCACTCTGAGCGTTCAGGTTTTAATTGCTTGGTCCTTCTTAGCATCTAGGACCATTTCTGACCCAGATAATGAGTTATAGGCAGTTCCAGTGTCCATTTCAATTCTGCCCACAAGGATGGTGTGAGCCTCACTTAAATCCATTTTTCTTGGCTTAGTCATGTATCTACTGGTACTAGTCATGTACTCTAAAGAGCCTTGTGAAACTTCTTAATTCTCTGTGGAGAATGGAGAGAGATTTGAGCTTTTATTTTTGAGTACACTTGCTGCCTTCCAATTCTCTAAGCTTTTCTGGAAAATGTCTAGTAAACATTAACACACTGAAACAAATCGGAAGCTCTGAGATTTCTTGCAACAATATATGAAAATATATTAGGGATTAAAAATAAAATAAAATAAAATGGAGAGAATGTTTCAGTTCTTATACAAATAAGCTTTTTTTTTCTAATTTCTCTTAGAAGGGATCTAATTTGACATGAGAATTCCATCCTTCCCTATTAGAAAAAATGCATGCAGAGTCTGTTTTCTGGGATCTCTTGCATATCTACATTCTAACTGACCTGCTACGAATAATTGTTTTTAGATGAATATTATAGGATTTATAGATACTGTAGATAGTAAACAAAATATGCATCACTTTCTGACTCTCATATTTGTCTTTTTCTGTTTTCAATTTTTTAATTTTTTTTTTTTCCTCTCCCCTTTTTTTTCCCCAAATGAAGCTGATAGTGATCCTATCAATTGCATGCCGGGTAGAGTCAGTAATCTTCTTCTGCATACTTTGCAGTACAGACATGGACTAGGGGGAGGGTTTCCATCAAGACAGAATCAATACATCATTTTTTTGCATAGAGACTTGGCTTCTGAAGATGCAAAAAGGTATTTTGTAGTCCTTGTATATCAGAGGATTATACTTAAAGCTATGCATATTGACTATGTTACTGATTATTAAAAAAAAAAGCAGAAAAATTTCCTCATGTGTAAACTAACTTATAAAAACCTACCAGTGTTAAAGTAGATGCAACATTATGCTGTTACACCCATCAGTTTAAACTGATAACTGCTGTCATCGTGGGAGGAGTGGCTGATACACCACAGGGTCTGCTGCCATCCAGAGGGACCTCTCCTGGCTGGAGAAAGGGGCCAACAGGAGTCACCTGGGAGACATGGGAATACTGGAGAGAGTCCGCTGAAGGGCAACAAAGATGATGATATGAGGAAAGGCTGAGAGAACTGGGGCTGTTCAGCCTGGAGAACAAAGGCTCAGAGGAGATCTAATCAAGGTGTGCAAATACTGATGGAGGAGAGCAAAGCAGCCAAAGCCAGGCTCTTGTCAGAGGTACTCGGTGACAGGACAAGAGGCAATGGGTGCCGTTAGACATATAGGAAATTTCATTTACACATGAGAAAAGGTTTTTACTTTAAGCATGATCAAACACTGGAACAGGTTGCCAGAGAGACTGTGTCCATCCTTGGAGATACTCAAAACCTGACTGCACGTGGTCCTGGGCAACTTGCTGCGGAGCAGGGTGTCGGACTAGATGATCTCCAGAGGTGCCTTCCAGCCCCAGCTGTTCTGTGACTGTGCACTCACCTTGTCAAGAGCAATGTCCGCTTGGTAAAGGGGTTCCTGTTCACTGTTTGGACTTGTCTTTCTGTCCTTTATGTGCCTGGAAGATGACTCCAAGGGGGTATGCTGAAGTCTCCTCCTAGTGAATGAGGTGAGGCTGAGCAGCCAACAGTTCCCCAGGGTTTTTTTCCAATTTTTTAGAGACATGTGTTTAGTTAGCTTTCTTCTAGCTGTCAGTGTCCTCTTTGAGGGTCACTTAAAAAAAAATAATACAGATAGCAGCACTTCAATCACAATGGTAATTTTCTTAAGCACCCATGGGTAAATCCTACGAAGTCCCATGGATCTAAATGCATCCAATGTATCTAAGATACTAACTTGTTGCTTCCCATAGTCTTTCCTAACTAAATGTGTGAAGAGGTCCAGGAGCAGGCTTTGCTTGTGAAGCCTGAGGTAAAAATATATTCCTATATAGTCCTTTTTGGTGTTTTACTTATAGAGAAACTCCATAGTAAAGCAGGGCTTTTGCCAAAACTTCCACTTGTCTTGCGCAGTAAGTTTCTTCTCCCCTTCTCTTCTTCCTCACTGTGATAGTCCTGGTTGGAAGAGCTGAGGTTTCTGGCCCTGATGGTAGCTGTTCCTTCTCATCTGTGGCTGAAGCCCTGAACCTATTCCTGAGCTGAAGAGCTGCAGAGAGAAGGAAGCCAGCTGCCTAAGAACACGTGCCCTCAGCTTCCACCCGTGGCTGTGTCCTCGTGATGTTCCTCCTTCGCCTCCATCACCACTCCATAGCACTCCCCTCACTCCTTCAGAGCTTAGGCTTTCACTTTTACAGAGGCTCCACGAGGGTCCTCCCAATTGCTTATCCATCATCATTCCTTGTGGAGGGAAGCTGAAAATCTCTTATATGCTCAAATAGATATTGAGAACAGGGGTTTTTTTGACACCATGCCTTAATTTAGACATCTGTGTTTGAAAATCTCGGCCAGAGTTTATCTGCAGTTCAGTCTTTTGTTATGTTGGTCACGTCTTAAATTTTATTTATAAAAATGAATATGTAGTATTATGTCAGTGGTGTCTTTCTTTTATGAATTTCAACACAAGCAAATTAAAATAAATGGAAATTCTCCCGTTTAGTGCAATGGTGAGCAAATAACCTGGGTACCTCTTGCACTTGTTTACAGGCAGGCACTTAGAGAAATGTATTCAAATTAACATTTCAGTCAGTATCCTAAATCACATAACTGTACATATCTCTGTACATAGAGCAATAAAGTGGCCTTAATTTTGGATTATTTTGAATTGCCTTAATTTGTTTTATTTCAGTTTATTTTGGAAGTGAGACAAGTTAGCTGGAACAAAGCAACTTGAATTCAGAATAAGAGTGTTCCTAGAGGGATCTAATGTTGTTTAATGACTACAGATTACCCTCCCTGTGTATTTTCATGTAGATAAGCCCCAAGCACTAAAGAAAATGTGCACAGCTTCATAATTCTAAAAAAAAAAAAAAGAAGTCAGAAGTATTTTTGGGTTAAAGAGGTTCTTTTAAGATCAATTGGATGCTAATGCTGAGACACTTTGTATAAAGGGTTAAACCATTCATTTGAAAAGTTCAGTTTATTCTGAAATACCATACTGAAGATCCTTTTAACAGCTCAGAAAGATCCCAAATGTTCTAGCTTGTTAAAAAAATGAAGGCCCTTTTGAAATCTCTAAAGGAATATCCACAATTTACGGGTTTTATAAACTTATTGTATAAAATGTGACATGATTTTAAACACAAGCTGAATTCTCCAAACCAACATTTACATACAAATTCTCCTGCACTGACTTTCTTGCCTGCAGAAAAGAAGTATTTTTTTTCAGATGACTTCAATGTCTTCCTTTTCATACACAATAACCCATATTCCTGACACCTCTGTTTACCCTGGCATTTATCCTTTCTTACTTTAGTGGTGGGGACTGTATAGCAGTGGCATTGACAACTGGAAACACCCCAGCGGAAGGTGAGCTGACACGAATCCATAGTGGCTACAAGGCGAACAAGGGCGCAGCTGAAGCAAGCATGGCTTGGAAAGGGGTTGGAAGGTAGGGTACGGTGGAGGAGATGTGTTGTGACTGTGTAGTAACAACATCTGCCTCAACACCTGCCGAGTTTGAAATATGGTGAAACCAAGAATTTATACCGGGCTTTTTAGTCAAAACATTTGAGGAAGGACTTGTATCGTTTCGGTGATGAGAAAAGGACATTTGGTTCTCAGATGACAACAACAGGGTGAGGCTTTTTCTCCTTTCACTCATTGACAAACCAGGTCTACAGGGTGGAGAGGGTTAAAAGCAGAGGAAGAACCATGGGAAGCTGAATAGGGGTGCAAGAGCTCTCCATTTAGCACTGCCAAATACATCGCACAAAGCCCTAGGGACAAAGGATCTCTGAAGCTGCTTAGCATCTCTTGATTAGACAGAGGTTGTATCAAGTGAAAAAAAAGCTGATGTTAAAGCCAAGAATACAAGTCTGGTGACTTCAGTTCCAGTCTCACCCCATGAATACAGAATTTCTATAAATTGGAAACTATATATTCAAGAAGAATGTAGTGAAAGTGTTTGACCTAGAACATGCTAGAAAGTGACAACTAAATAGCGCTGCTTTAAAGGTGGGATGTTATGGACTTTCCTTTGCTTTTTATGTATATGGTCACTCAATCCCCACCCCCCT